>NC_140917.1:8780960-9087462 GCF_045865225.1 Trachurus japonicus | reverse complement strand
GTTTGATTTTCTATCCTTTATTTTTTTCCCTTTTCACTTGTGCTCCATAAAAACTTCATGTCCATCTTTGGACTTTGAACTCCAGGATTTATTCTCGACCTTGACAATCGATCGATCAATCTTGCCCCGGGGTCCTTTCTGGAGGTAGTGCAGCTTTCAGCCAGCATCACGTGACCTTTATCATTCGATAATGTTTCGCTCTTTTGTTGTAATAGTTGGTTTCTCACTTCCCAGCAACACGTAAAACAATGAGAGCTGGTTTCCTTTTCGGCGTTTGGCCTCCTCCCAGCTGCAGCTTTCATACTCATTAACCGATCATTTACAGTAATGCCGTCCATTCATTTGGTAATCGATCGGTATGACATCACTTGAAGCTTCAGTGTGAATCCTGTGATAATGGTTCAGTAGTTTGAACCATTAAACTAGATTTCTGCAGACAGGAAGGAGTCCTGTATTGATTCCACTGGAATCAAACAAAGAAGAGAGAGAGGAGTGGAGGAAAATAAGGTGGAGACTGAAAGAGAGAGATGGAGAGATGGAGGGAAGAACAAAGACATGTAAGGCTGACAGATGAAAGAGGAGGAAGATGAAGGTTGAGAAAGCACTGAAGGAGAAGCAGAGAGGGATTTTAAGAAGTGTGAGTTTTAGACTGACAGGAAACAGAAAACAGTGACAGAAAAGTGAGAAACGATTTCACCCAGAAGATTTCATCCTCCATCCCAGAAACTTTTTACAGTTCAGAGAGGGAGAGAGAAACTTTCAGACTGACAGAGGAGAGAAGGAAACAAACACACAGAGAGACGGAAAGAGAGAGAGAGAGGGCAGTGGAGGAAACATTTCCATGTCGGGCTGTAATTAGCATAATATTTTTCTCTGTGTGTCTCCATCATCCTATTTATAACTGTCAAGAGTGAAGGACGGAGATGAAAGGGTGGAAATAACGAACATGAAATTGTCTCTGTTAAACACAGGGGTGTGTGTGTATATGTGTGTGTGCGTGTAAGTGTATGTGTGTGTGTCAGTGTGCGAGTTAATCCTGACTGGACGTGTAATGACTGCTTGCTCTATTTCAACAGTATTTTGCATAAAAGACAAATTTGTTCCATAGTGTCTTGTATCAAAGCGAAGCCTCACAGGCCTGGAGGCGACGCTGGCTTTGAGGTTAGAGATGGTTGCCAGTTCGAGTCCCGGACCAGCAGCAAGCTGGGGAATAAAACCCCCGGACAGCCAATAGCGCAGGGCATGAAATTAGCTTCTTTGTTTCTGGGGGTATTTTTGGCCCTTTGATCAGGATTTCGGGGACATGCTGCTCCTTCTGAGCAATTTAACTGAACTATGAAATAATAAGGGGGAACCCCAAGGTCCTTACAGTGATTTTACCAAATATTCAACCCTCGGCTTAAAAACTGAAAAAGAAAAAGCTTAAAGATGGCTGCTGAGAGTAGTTCAGATCCATGTAGAGAGACAGCCAAAGGAAAGAAAGAAACCTTGACAACCCACCCAACCAAACAATCTACCCAGAATCAGTAGCTTTCGAATTCTTTGTGTATGAATTGTTTTTCTATAGCTTCTTCTGTTTGTCCAAAAAAAAATCAAAGATAGGGTAAGTGTTAGGCCAGTAGTCATGGAGAAGTTCTCTTTTGGCTCTGTTTTTGGTCTCCACCGCCTCCTGAGGAAAATATCTGTCTGTTTAGCCACCAGATGCTGCTCTATACCAGTGGGTGGAAGATTTCTACAGCTGGACCACACAGGAAATGTGGCACAAAATCAAAATTAGAGGCTAAATATGCAACATGGAGCTGAATAGACATGTTAATTTTCATTGGTTATGTCACTATGAGTGACATCTTTAACATCCGAAGGGCTGGTTATATAGGCTACAACTGCAGGGGGACTTTGGTAAAAAAGCAGAAGCAACAGCTACTTGAATGATAAAATCTCGTGTCAGAATCTTAGAAAAGGTTTCCCTCCACCTGTCAACAGTCTGAAACCATTCACAATGTGTTGGACAATGTGTAAAATGTTGTGTGAGTGTCAGCAGGTAAATCAGCCCGTCAGTCTCGGGGCCCGTGCGGCTGCCAGGTCAGAACGCTCGTTGCTGTGAATGTGAAGCAGGAGGGCGGTAATGAAAAACGCTCCAGTGGTGCTCAATCAAGCTTGTGGGATAAAACAGAGGTTAACACAAACAAGAGTGACCTGAAAGTCACAGTTTTCATCTGTTAAAGTGTTCAATCACAGGGACGAGCTGCAGCGATGACTCAGCAGCACCGACCACGGCCCCCAGTGCTGTCAGAAAAACTGTGACTTCATCAAACAGAAAATATGCAAACGCAGAACAAAGAAACATCTGTTTAACGGTGGAGTTATGTACAACTGAGACAGTGTCCAGCAGCAATTCTTTTATCTTTAAGTAAAAAGTGTTTTCTTTTTTTTTCTTTTTCCATTAAGATATAAGACAATCCAATTTTTGTTGCACTTAAGATAATTGTTCCATTAAGAAGATATCGAGGCTCACGGGGTTATTGAAGGTTCTGCTTTCAGTAAATGACAAAGATTATGGTAAGATGCACAAAATAAATACAAAACTTGTTTTCAACAATGGACCTACAACTTGAATGCTCACATTCAAACATAAAACATATGAAATTACATGTATGGATAAAATGAAAGGTTAAAAACATAAGTGCACATTTCTGCACTGTAGTGCATGAATATATATATATATATATAAAACACTACAATACATAGATATAATGCATGTAAGTATAATAATATATTATGTATGTAAATGTATGTATAAAATATGTCTTTATAAAAGTACACAATGTAAAAATGTATGTAATATTACCAAGTGTGAGAGAATCGACAGCAATCTTCGTAGTGATTACACTTTCTTTATAATATAAGATGCACAGCAGCAATACAGATCAGGGTGCGCTTCGGCTCGTAGCCGTCCTCAGCCACCAAACCATATTACCAAACCAATAAAGATAGATGCTGAAATACATTCAATAGTTCAATACATTTCATGTATTTAACAAATAAAACATATAAATAGAAATTCTGAAATATATGAAATACAAATAAAAAATGAACAATGTATAAATATGTGTATGGGTTAGTGACAAACAAGGGTTGGTAAGATGAGCAATTCAGAAATATCTTCAGAGAAATTCAAAGCATCAGATTTGTGTAAATGTACATTTTGTATTCATGTTGGTTTTATGTAATTTGAACCATTTTTTAACTGAATGCCCTAAAAATGTCAAATTATGTAGCCACAAAATAATTATAAATATGAAATATTTGATCGACCTACAGTGGATTTAAGTGTAGGCTACTTAAAATATATACTTTCTTCTGAAAACTTTTGATACACTGAGTGGGATATATCCTAAAACACACTTTTTTCTAAATAATGTGACAAATTTGTCAAGAAACACAGTGTTGCATTGCAACAGTGAATTACATTTACATATTGCTTACACCACTTTGACATTGGGTTGCATCATGTCATTAACCCATATCATTTCCAACAGAAATGTGCATAAATGTCCTTAATATATCTGTTAACACAAATTAAATATATGCATGAATTTATGCCAAATGCCTGTGATATGAAAAAAAAATCATAAACTGTTTCAATCTAGAGAGAGACAGACTCAGACCGCGTGTGTGTGTGTGTGTGTGTGTGTGGTTGTTGAGCTGTTGTTGGACACACTGATGATGACTCATTGTTTTTGAGAGGCTTTGATGTTGTTTCTGGACCTGATGAAGTGAACACTGCCAAACAATAAACCCTCTTTCATCTCTTCTCTCCTCCATCCATCCCTCCTTTCTCATCCCTCCATCCTTTTGTCACCCCTCCCCTTCTTCTCCCTCTCTCAAATCCAATCATAGTTTCTTCTCCCTCCTTTCTTCTCCTCCTCTCTCTTCTCAGATCTCACCTCCTCCGTCTCCTCCCCTCATCCTCCTCCCTCCTCCTTCATTCTGCTTTCTCACCTGTGAACCGTCTCCTTCTCATTAAGTCCAATCCTCGTCTCTGTCTCCTTTCTTTCTTTCTTTCTTTCTTTCTTCCTCCTCCTCACCTTCTCCTCACCTCTCCTCCCGCAGGTTTTCCTTCTCCTCCTACTCCACTCCTTCATTTCCCTCCCTTATGGATTTACATCAGTAAACCACAACAGTTCTCCTTTCACTGATCATTACTGATGTAAATTAGGATATAGACATATCAATATTCATTCTTTTATAGTGTTTATAATTTAATTTGGAAGTGTGTAAAAGAGGGAAAATAAAAACTTTGAAAGAGAAATCTGACTTTTTTTTCCATAAATCCCACAACAAAGTACAAACTGAATTTGAGAAATAATAATAATAATAATAAACTTTATTTCTATAGCACCTTTCAAAACCAAGGTTACAAGGTGCTTCACAAAATACAAATACAATATCATTGAGAAAATAAAGCAATTAGAAAGTGAAGAAAACATAATACAGAAAAACAGTGAACAGGCATAAGATAAAATAGTGGAAATGGATAAATGATTTGCATTTTCATGAAAAAGTTCAAACTGAAACTGTGCAGATGAATATGATGGCTTGACATCTGTGAAATAACCCGTTATTCCTCCTCCTCTTTGTGTCTTCCAGGTGTCCGTCGCCTTCCGGAGATGGACCAGCGGGCCGGAGCTAACGTCCACTACACCCTCCTGATCGCCTGCGTGCTGGTGGCTTTCTTCCTGGGCGCCATTTTGTCCGGCTTCCTGGTGTCGTGTTACTGCAGCCGCAGCGCCGCTCACCGGGCGAGGAGGCTGGGGAAAGACCCCGAGGCGTCTCTGCCCCACGCTCTGTCGCTGCGGTCCCTCGCCAAGCTCAACGGACTGCTGGACGGCCAGCCAAAGGTAAACAGGGTGGACTGGTCTCTGATGGGGCGAAGGAACCAGGCTAGGCTTGTTCTGTTTTTTTACAGATAATTACGATTATCCAGAAACCACATTGCAAACAAATGCCTTTGTTGTACATAAAATCATTTGCAGGTTGTAAATAACAAATCACCAGCAGTTTAAAGAAGCTGAGATCAGGTTTATTTGCTCTCTGTAGGTAGGTAAATAGATAAATTGTACAATTACAGCAGCAAAGCTACAGAAAAATCAACAAATGAGAAATGCAAATGCAAAACAACAAGAGACGAGACACTACAAGAGTATCCATGGATTAAAGTCTGGAAACATAATAAACAAACAGGAAAGACAAATGCTACAAAATTATTTAAAAATACATTAAGAAAAATATAAAAGGTGCTTTTGTCTTTTCATATTTAAAAACAGTGATATTTGTGATCGATCTGAGGGCTGGATGTTTACCTCAGAGAGGAGTTTCAGTCAGTCGTCAATAGTTCTGTTGGTGATGTGAGAAACAAAACCTTTTTCTAACAGTATCACAAAAACTAAGACAGAAACATCTCGTTTCTACCTGTGGCAGCAGTTGAAGAAGTGTAATATTGATTCAGCTGCATTTCAAAGCAACAGGAAATGTGTTTATATTGACTTATGAATTATATGATAATACAAATAATGGGCTGAAAGTGGTTCTTAAAAGAACCTTTTTTTTACTTTGATGGGAACTCCGACTCCAGGAGGAACTTTTCAAGTATGATTTTGGAGAAGTTATAAGAAAGTTGAGTTATTGATTCTTTCAAATGTCAAACGAAAATGTTGTTTTAAATGTGTAGCTTGTTCCTGACAAGATGGTAGAAGATAAGATCTACAGACACCTTTTTATCATGTCATTGTGGTTGGTGCAGCTTCATCCAACAGTGAGGAAATATCCGTAGCCTCTGGTTTACAAGTGTGTGTTTCAGCTGAGAAGCAGCAACATGATCAGCTGAATTCTGAGCGGCTGTGTTAATATTCACCCCCCCCCCCCCCACACACACACACACACACACACACACACACTACTCTCCCTTCCCCTCCCCCCTCCTGCCTCCTCACCCCGAGGGGCGACATAATAAGTTAATAGCTTCACTTCAGCCTTTTATTCAGTCATCGCAATTCACAATTTCATTATGAACTCAATGTCCTTGAGTAGGAAACTGAATCTCTTTGCTTCTTGTTGACCTCCGACCGCTCCACTGAATTGTATATTTGTCCCTCGTTGCGCTGTGTGAAGAGTGATAAGTGTAAACCAGACGTCCATCCTCCTCCTCCTTCTTCCATCATCATCAGCGCTGTCTGTTTCGTCTCTTCCCAGGAGGACAAGCTGGACGTGTCCACTCCAAAGATGTACAGCTCCTTTATTCCTAACGGCCGGGCGGAGCCTCACCTCCACACCCCCGGGCATCAGGGCCTGTCGCTAGGAGACCCCGACCTCAGCCTCTCGCAGGTAGGACAACTGGTCATGATAGGCAGTCTGAGACACTAGATGATGATGAAGATGACCATCAGTCTTATGTCATGGACAAGAATCTTTAGCTTTGTAAGCATCTTGGTGTTTCAAGCAATATGCTAATAGGCTAATGTTTAAAGGGATAGTTCAACATTTTGGCAAATTGGTCATAATCCATATAGTTTTAGGAGTAGGCTTGTTACCTTTAATTGTCGGTGCAAGCTATTTTTAGAATGGTGGAGCAGAGCCGTATCGTAAATTTCCGTTATTATCTCATAGCGTGGTGAATGTGCAGGTCACAACTTGTCCACGAGAGCATTTTTAAGTTGTTGGATTGTGTATTTGATGAGAGAAACCAAGAAATCCCATGAGCCTCCGTAGTGTAGTACTGAGCAGCTCGCGGCTCTGCTCCGCCATTATAAGAATAGCTTGCACCGACAATTAAAGGTAACGCACCTACTCCTAAAACTATAGGGGTTATGGCAATGGGCCAATTTACCAAAATGTTGAACTATCCCTTTAACAGATGACTATAAAGCCAGTACTTAGCAGTTAGCTAGCAAAACTAACAAATTAGCAATGAAAATGTATGTTACGTGAAATTTAGACATAGACTTCTATGAAAAGATTGTTCATGTTTCCTGAAATGGGTTAATGTTATTCAGAGTAACGACTGAAATTAAAACCAAGGGTCTGACCTCTGTTTAGTCCCTGTCACAGGGTGATGGAGAGCTGTCCGGTCTGCCCACGCCCGACTCCACCCCGGAGCTGCCCATCAAGAACATGAAGGCCCTGCGGCACCATCAGTACGAGAAGAACCAGAACTGCAACAACGCCAAGGACAACAACCCAAAGTCCGGGCCCAGCTGCTCCGGATCCAGTCTGGGGTTCATGGCCGTCGTCGGGAACTCTCTGACCCAGCAGGTGTTCCCCTACTCTCATCACCAGGGCAACGGCCTGAGCAACGGAGCGGCCCACGGAGCGGGGGCCTCCTCGACTTCGCTGCACCTTCCGGAGGAGAGGAAGATCTCGAATGACGAGCGAGCGGCGGCGGCGGCGGCGGCGGTAGGCGGAGTAGCGGGCGTGCCCCACCACCACCACTCCCAGCAGTCTCTGCCCCAGACGGTGGTGGACGTGTCGGCGCTGGACGAGCTGCTCAAACACATCCACGAGGTCAGCGCGTCGGGCACCGGCGGCATCAAGGTCCTCACCTCCACCTCCTCGTCGGCGCTGTTCCCCGGCGGCTCGTCCTCGGCCTCCAACACCGGAGGGCATCATCATCATCAGCATCACCACCATCATCATCCTCACGGCCACCACAGCCAGACGCGCACCCACCACTACAACCACGGCCATCACCACAGCAACCACCACAACAACAACAGCAGTGGCGTAGGTGCTGGAGGCGCGGGCGTAGGCGGTCACCATCACCAGCAGCAGATCCCCGAGACGGAATCGGCGTCGTACTACAGCACCTCCACGCTGCCGAGGGACGGCCTCCCCAAGCGTCTGGACCCGCCTCCTCAAAGCTCCGCCCACTCCTCCTTCGCCACCTCCTCTTCCTCCTCCTCCTCGTCCTCCAACAACAACCCCACCTCCTCCACCTCCGTCCCGTCCTCCTCCTCGTCCTCCTCCTCCACTCCGCTCCAGCAGCAGGTGATCCCAGAGCGGCCCGGAGGAGGGAGCGGCGGCGGCGGCGGCGGCGGCGTCTCCGTAGCGCGCCACCACTCCCAGCGCCACTCCCTAATAAAGATGGGCAGCGGCGGCGGCGGCGGCGGTGGCGGTGGCGGCGCCGTGCCGCGTCACCACAGCTTCAACCAACGGGGGGCGCAGCAGCATCAGCAGCAGCACGCACACTTCCTCGCCAGGATGAACACCAACAGCAGCAGCAACGGACCGCCGGGCGCGAACACCGGAGCTAACGGCACGACGACCAACGGGGAGAGCCAGCGGCCGTCCATCGCCAGCGCCTGCCTGACGCGGCAGCACAGCTACAGCGAGGGTCCGCACGCGCAGCGGGCAACGGCGGTCGTCAGGAGAACGGCATCGCTCAAACCCCAAGTCCCGCCGAAACCTCTGTTCCTGCCAAACACGGCAACGACGTCACCGGTTCCAGAGGCGGGAAAGTACAACTACTGAGACAATGACGGCTGCTGCTGCTGCTGCTGCTGCGTGAAGGAAGCCCCTCCCCCCCAACGCCCCCAAACCCCCCCCTCCGACATGTCCGCAGGGCCTGTGACAAATGACAAAATGAGAGCACTGATGGGACAGAAAGACATGAAAGAGACTTCAGAGCTTTTTTGTCCCCCATCACAACTCATTATGACCCTTCAGTTGTGGTTGTTTTTCGCCGGATGCCACCTCACTGAGTCACGACCGCTGCGTTGTAGCCGCCGCGCTCACAAAGCAGAGCCCTGAACAGAGCCGACACACACAGACAGACAGACACACAGACAGACAGACACTGAGAGGATCGACAAATAAACAGGATCTCTGACTCATTCCTCCGGGCGGTCAGGACTGCAGATCAAACTCGGCTCAGACGTGTCGGAGAAACATTCCAAAACCAGGGCGAAAGATGTTAATGATTCAGAAGGAGTCCCCCAAGGCTCGAGGTGGCCTGAAAAATTCTTGATTAATGCAGTTTTTCTTATGAGCGCTTTGATCTAATGTCCCCGGTTGTTGCACTTTGGCACGGGGCCCAGATTGCATTTGCAAAAGATTCATAAACGCAGGGAATCGGACTGCTGCTGCAGACCCGACGTGAACTGAATCTCGGACCGCTGGGACGTCTCTCTCCAGGACTCGAAATCAAACAATGGCGTTTCTTTCCACAGGAGAAATCAAACAAAAATCATATTAGAGAAAAAAAAAGAAAGAAAAAAAAAATGCCCAGAGGGAAATTCCTTCCTTTGCTTTGGAAGTCACTTTGTCCCTCTGAATGTGGTCTGGAAAATTGAAATTAAAAGACGGGTTTACTCAACTTTTCTGTGAAAAAACTGAGTCCAAAAGGAGGAAACAAAACTCTTAACACAGTTTTTGTTTTCACATCTGAGACCTGAGGTTGAAGCGACGTTGGAGAGGCGTTTTTTTTGTTTTGTTTTTTTGTATCCCGACACATCAGCATCGACACTTGGAAGAAATTTTGAAGAAAAAGAATAAAGCCTCATGAGCAAAAATATCAGATGATTCAGATCAGAGCAGCGATCTCTTCACACCCTGACAGTCCATAGTACATACCAGATGAATGTTCTTTTTGTGTACCATATTGGTATCTGAAAACAAACACAGCGTTAATGCAGCCCAGCAGGTGATTAAGTGGAACATTTCTCAATAACGATTCCCTCAAATTACTAATTCATGCACTCAGTGCTCTTAATACGCCTTCATTCACTCATTTGTATGTTCAAATGACTTAATTGATTCTCTTGAATTAATAATTGCTATCAAATGACTTAATTTGCCCTTTCCACAAGCTTAAGTGGCGAATTTTAAGAAGTGACAGACATCTGCAGGATCAATAAGTGTCGATGTTTCCAAGGACGTCAAAGATAAAAGTCTAACTCTCCGCGGTGTGAGAGCTCTGCAGGGTATTGATTAAGTCATTTGAGGGAGTTGTTTATAAAAAAGTTCTGTCTTGTTGCCTGCTGAGTTCTGTGGTTTTGAGTGGTGCGACAGGTGAACCAGCTCAAACTGAAACGACAGCTCACAGATTGAAAAGTGCGATAAAATATTATGTGTTTCTTTTTTTAAATGTCAGGCCACTCACTTTCCACAGTGGGTGTCCTGGCCTCCTGTGGTGCAAAGGTCATTTGTTTCCATTGTTTCTACTGGATAGTTTACCAAATGTAATAACTCAAGTACTTAAAATATTATATTGTGTTTCCAAAGTCTCACCAAGAGAAAAAAAAAGCAATTATCATCAACATTTCCAGAGTAGCTTCAAAGGCTGAGTCCTGAACTACATAGTCTGGCTTTGGAACCCACTGTGATTGAGCTAATTAGTGCTACATTACAACTGTGGAGGACAGAAATGTCTGTTTTACTGCAAACCAAAGTCAAATCACTCAACATATTAAAACCTGGGCCTGATGATACGACACCATAAATGATGAAACAAAGATTTAAAGACATTTTAATCTGACATCACCTGTAGCTAAAATTAAAATACTGTATGTATCAACAAACAGGAATTTTAAAATGTCTGGGACAACTTTTTCAGTCAAGCAATATTTCACAAAAATGAGATGTAAACACGTTTCAAATGACATCAAAAACAGCAGATTATTATCCCCCTAAAAATCCCTGTTGCGTATTTTCTGTCACCTTCAATTAAATACAACTACAGCTACTTCCAAAGATGCAACCGTCCCAATAATTAAGCAGATTCTGTAAATCCAGGAGGAAATCAGTGGAAACGTGAATGGTGCTTTGTCGACCTTTTTGTTGCAACACTGCGATGGAAACGCAACCAAAGTCTCTGTGGACGAATATAGCCAGAATGATCTGCATGTATAGATAACACAAGGGGGAGAGAGTGAGAATATATCATATGTGAGTTTGTGTGAACATCTTCATTCACTTTGACAGACTCTGTGGTTGAACCCCGGTCTGCTGCTGACTACAGTCTGTGGGAGTGTTTCATCACAGATGGTCTAAAATTACCAACTGTGAGGCAAGTGAGTCTGCTGTTTCCTGTTTCACTTTTACCTCACTGTATTTATCCGTGCTCTTCATTCTGTGGCTGTTTCTTCTGTTTGGGCTGTGGCCAAACAACAACTGCACCGGTCAAGTGTTAACAGAATAATACACAAGGCAACAGGGACGAGCAACACTGCCGGCAACAGCAATAAAAGTTGGTGACTTTTTCTTTTGGGACATGATCCCTGTAAATAAAATACTGAGCTGCATGGAACTAAAGCACTGATGGTGACTTCAAACAGCCGACACAGGTTGACCGTCCGTGTTGCCTCGACGTGTTGCTGAGCAGGATTCGGCAAAGTCTGGGAAGATGTCAGTGTTAATGTCAGGATGCTCCGGCATCAGAAAACACCTGTACTGTGTCACGTGAAGAAAAAAAACAGTGGAAATGTCAAAAGCTTCAGTTACAAAGAAAAAGTACTCACCTCTTCTTTTACTGTTCAAACTGTGTTATTGTCATGTAAAGCAGTTGAGCGAAAGGACAACTTTGAAAAACCCTACTTAGCGGTGCATTCAGGGCGGCTCTGACATTTGAGACACAATTACAATCCTGCAAAAAGAAAAAAAAAGGATTAATGAGATGTATCAGCATAAAATTAAAGCCAGAATGTAAACATTCAGTGAACTCATGTGTATGTAGATATCAATAATAGATATTTGCAATGAAAAAATTAACTCAAGCTTCCTTGATGCACCAAATGGAGGAGTTTTCAGAAAAAGGTGGCTGCACATACTCATAATAAATTTTTAGCACCACTCAAGTAAATCTAACAGGATTTGTTGATAACATATAATTGTAACATGGCTGCACGACACATTGGATTATTAAATGGATGTTCAACGTTGTCTGAGTTTTAAAAAATCCTCATTTTCAGACACAGTTTGATATGAGGGTTCAGCTGTTTTGCACCTGTGGACCTAAAATAGACGTTTCTGACAAGTTTAAGTCTTTTTGCTGTTTGCAGAAAAAAGTCAAAGTTGTCAGTTGCTCCCGAACCTTTATTTTTGGGCAATATAGTCTGTCTGAATGATTTATCATCCATTTACTTTTTTTCCATAGCTTTCTACCTCGTGTTTTTTCCTCTGTGCATAGAGTTTGTTCAGCGCTTAAACTCGCTGAAAAAATACTGAACCTGGGAAAGAATCTTATTCCTCGACTCCCACCCCCATCTGCTGAGGAAAACTAAAATGTGGTTGAAAGCCCTGGAAAAGTTAGAGAGTAGACTGAGTATTTCTCTGTGAAAGCTGTTTCCAAGTCAAGAATGAACTTCCACTTGCTTTAATTACAGGCTATAACATGCAGCAGAGCAGTATGTATGATGATCAGTGACTCCATGCCATCCAGAAGTGAACGGAAAGCTTTGTAAAGTATTAAAACAGAAACATGACTGGCAGGTGATGTGGCGCTTGATGTCTGTTAACTAAACAAACTTTTTTGCAGCCAGCTTTTGAGCAAGTTTGGTTCCCAGCTGCCGGTGAACCAGATAAACATCCAGCAGTCGGTTTTTCAATTTTATCTGACTCGCTCAGCTGTGCCGGACACACACTCCCGGCACAGATTAAGCAATAACGAAGCTGCGGTGATGTTAGAGCAGAGCGTTAGTGAAGTATCCCCCCGTCTGCTGCGGGCAGGGCGAGCCGGCTCTGCACCAAATGATGCAACTTTGACTTCGCCAGCACCAAACATTTGACGAGGGGGCTGAAATTTGGGATGTAAAGCACCTGCTGAAAGAGTGGTGTTTTCAAACTAGACGGAGAGATCTCTTGGTTCAGATGTAATAAAAAAAGACGACAAAGCAGTGGTTTCATATTGGTTTATACTTTGTGTAAACGGGCGATTTGTGGCGCGGTCTGCGTTTGAAGAGGTTACATCATCCTCTTTCATCCTCGACCCGAATCTCTCAGCCGACTGGAAGTATTTGAGAGTGATCAGAGATTAGTGTTGTTCTGGTCACTGGGAAGAAGCTGCCTGCATGAATTAAAGTCTAAATTAACTACCCGTGTTCACACGAGAAAAAGCAAATCTGACCCTCAGCTCTCAGTGGCAGATTTGATCAGTTTCTACAGAGGAAGAAATAACATTTTTAAAAATGTGGACTTTGGGCCACACAGAGTTTCTGAGTCCAATCTTCTTGTGCACTTAACAACCATCCGTGTCCTGAACTTTTTAAAACCCCTAACCCCATCAAATAAAAAATGCATACGCTTAACAGTGCGACTGAATAGCTTTCTAGATCCATCTCATCAACATGCAGAGACTTCAAACTTGCTGAACACAGACAATTAAACGCTAACTCACCTTTCATTCAGTCCCAAGCAATAATCATCTCGGTGCGTTCAAGGACCCTCTTATTTCTGAGACACCACAGTCAACCGGTTCAATACGGTGCCGGGGGGACATATCTAGCAGACGAGCATGAAATATTCATGGATTTTTAAAGTTAATTGATTTGTTCGTGAAAATTGAAGTTGTTTCTGTTTGGCAACTTAAAAACACCAACATGGTGAGAGCATTTAGTCCTTTTTCGCAAAACTGTTTCCCCACAAAAACACAACAACCGATAAGTAGAGCTAACAAAGTGGTCTGTCTCTGCAAATTGATTTCCCATGAAGTGAAGCTAAATGCAGCCTTACAGTAGAGGGAGGAAGGTTTTTCTTCTAGCTGTGAGATGTGGTTGAATGATTATTCACCTAATCGATAAAAATAAAAGGATTAATAAATGGCCAAAACATGTCTGAAAACTGCCATGGCATCGATCAAATCAGCAATTTTGTTGACTTAGTCGTCCCTGTATTTAATTTAAATCAAATATCCAAAAGTTCAGACATTATGGTAGCTGTCAAAGGAGCTATTTGTAAGTTTTGTTTTTGCTACTTTGCCAACGTTAGCATTAACAGCTGAGTTAAGCATCAACCTAATTCTTATACTCACCAACATCGGTCCCCAGAGGTGAAAAAGAAGAACCAATGTTTACTGTTGTTTCTATCACTTAGCCCTGGCTCATCTCATCATCACTTTCTAACAGTGACTCACTGTAGCCTCCAATCTGCCCTGATGACACAGCACCGCTCACAGGGCATGATATAAACTCTTGTCTTGTAAACGCATCAATGGCCACCAAACACTGTTAGCAAAGAAACCACACTGAGCTGCAGAAAAACCTACATCCAGCCCCTTTAACATTTGGCTTCTTTTACTGAATGAAAGAAAAGTGTTTTGTGTGGGAAAAGGTTCTAGGTTTCGCTTTGGCATCAATGCAGAAACTCCGGCACTGACACCTTATCCTAGGAGAAGGAAACTTATGGCTAACTGGCTAAAAAAAAACATACCTGTGATTTCTTTAAATGGGCCTCTCAGCAGTATTGTTACCATCACGCTGAACAGACTGAAGATAAAGAAAGCCAATCTTGTTTCCCAGAAGCTACATTGAGGTTAGGAGGGTATGCAGAGGTATCAGCTCAGTATTTTTTTTTACTCTGCTGCACACAGGGGAGAGGTCGTCTTTTATTTTACACTGAGATGTAAGTGTGGTCTGGTTCAGTAAAGGACAGAAATCTGAAGACTTAAGAATTTGTCACTCATGCAGACACAAAACAGACAACACGAGGAACAGGAATCTCCATCTGTAATGAATAAAAGCTGTCAAAGGGAGGTTGAAACTTAATTAAAAGAAGAGGCTGCTCATCAATGATCTGATTAACTCGTCAGCGGTCCTTTGGGAATGTTTTCACTGGGTGCTATGACGGGGACGCTGCAGAAAACAAACACTACGGTTCATTTTATTAAAGGGTTTTTGTATGAGGATGCACTTGTAACCTTGAAAATAAATTTGTTTATTAATTTCGTGGTTCTCAGTTCCTGTCCTCTAAATGTGCTCTCTGTGAGGGGGGGAACGGAGACGCTGTCATCACCGATAGACTCACAGCGCCACCAGTTGGGCCACACCAGAATGACAATGTAATAATGTCAAAAGATATTATGTTTACCTTACTGCTATTAATTAACAATGTGGATGATGGTGTAAATAAAGGCTACTGTGGAATATTACTCAAAGCCGAGTCAATCCTTATTTTCCAAAACTCTTCATCTGAAGTTTCTGTGGATTCTTATTCTGAAGAGTTGCAACAGGACTGTCTCAATATAAACACAAAGGGAGCTTGTGAAGGTGATACCGTGGGTTATAGAGTTCAGTTAGTCTTTGGATGGGTTCATAAGGGTTTTAGGGGCTTATTGGTGTCCCAGATGTATCTGAATAAATTTCAAGTGTTTAAGGAGTATCCAAATGTCCTTCAGAGAGTTTTGTGGTTTCCTTAATGTGTCTGAATGCACGTTTACAATAGTTTCCAGTGGTCATGAAAGGGACTGAATTCTCCAACAGAGTTCCAGTTCCTCTTTTCAGAACACCCTGTGGTGAATGAAAATTTGAAGGTTTCAGGAGAATTAAGTGTACCGGCGTGGACAGAGGGGTATCAAACAGAAGGGTTTCAAGATGTTCTAAAAAGCTGTGGGGTTTCCTGAAGATGTTCTACAAAAATGACTCTTGAGGGAATATTAGGGTCCTCAAGAGTCCTGAATAGATGCCGGAGCTCTGACTGTGTTCCAGGAAATCCAAGTTGAGGTCCCACAGGTGTTTATAATGTCCCTTTAGTTCACAGAGTAACTATGGCCACCTTGAGGACGTTCAAAAAGTCATTGATGAGTTCTTCTGAATGTGGCCCAGTACAGGTACCTAAAGAGCTTCCACAGATCCTTGACAGGCTTAATGCCTGATAACACCTTCAAGTCTTTAAAGGAGCCTGGGAGGACCTTGGAGGAGGACCTTATGGTTCCATGTGTATAGATTTATAAAACCTAAATCATTGAATAAATAAGACACCCAAATAAAATATACAGAACTATACTGATACATGTGAGTTTACATTGTCATAAATAGTGCTATGCTGCCATCTGCTGGTGTCAAAAAAAGCAGGTCAGTTAGTTCACTGCATTACTTTTTCATAGATTTTCTTTTAACAATCCCCCTCCTCACTAAAGAATCAATGACCCAAGAATAGAAAAAACACAAACAGAAACTTAAAAGAATATCACTCATCATTCCTATGATTTCTTTTTCTTTTTATTAGCTATTATTCTTTTGTTTTCATACTTTAAAGACAGACATTTTACAAAATGCTATGATGATGTTGAGATCTGATCTCATGTGCTTCTGCAACTGTAAGAGAGGGCAATTTACCCGAGGTAGAAAAGTGTTTGGATATATTTTTGACAAGTTATGGGGTAGTGTTGTTTACTTTTTTTTTATATCATCTTAGAATGAAAAATGTTAACATGTCAAACTCTTAGTCTGTGAAGAAATATAGAAATTATAATGATGTAATTTTCACTGGTTCCCTGCCATTGGCAATTTTTCAACTGATAAAAATAGTTTGCAGATCTAATCAACAATGGAAATAGCCTACTTGATATTGGTATTGTAAATAACATCTACAAAAAGTGTTGACCCATTTTCTGGTTAGGCATATCAATGGCCACAGAAACAAATATGCAATTTTTGTCCTCAAATTAAATTCCCCATGTCTACTGAGGTTTTGTTATTTTGACATGAGGGTTAGATAAAAATGGACAGAACATGAAAATTACTTTTTTTTTAAAATCTTGTTTATTACTTCAGTAAACCGTAGGGGAGAGCGGGGTAAGTAGTGCCAATTTTTACTTAAACTGCCTTTAAAGCAAGGGGATTATAATAATGCCCCCAACTAATATATGTACATATAGTTTAGGATGTTGTGCATCCCTGGGAACAATCACTTTGAATCTTAAATCAACCGTTTCAGAAATATAGCTTTAGAAAAAAAAAAAAAATTCTGGCACAACTTGCCCCCGGTGCGGGGTAAGTTGTGCCATTAGAGAAAATACACTGGGGTAAATTGTGCCATTGATAATTGAAGTAAAACAGATCATTTTAATCTCACAAATGATAATGCTATATAAAAGCAAGACATTCAATACAAAATCAAAGCCAGAAGCGGCGATGATCGGGCCCTCGCTTGTCCCCATGTAGTCGTGGAGGCCTGAGCCACGCTGGGGGCTGTGGCACAAAGAAACGCAATGTTTTGTTCATCCACCAGGCTACGAGCACAACCAGACTGGGCAGGTGTGTTCAGGGGCGGTCCCTCATCACACATGTTGAGTTTCAAGCAAATCCGTGCCCACTGCCATGTTTCTCCTATACACAGACAGCACTGCCACTGGCACAACTTAACCCAGGCCCTTTGGCACAAATTACCCCAAGCCCAGCATTTTGAGAAAAAAGGATTCCCCAGCTGTTTTGAGCTGGCATCATGCTAACTGTATAGACAAGTGGTGTAGCTTAATAAAGCACTAAAACATGTGTGAACTGTTTTCAAAGTTATCTATAATTGTTCAAACATGGCAATCAAAAAACCTTGATCATAGAAATCTTACTTTGGAGGGCAAAAACTTGTTTTTTGAACATAAATGTGCTTTCCTCTCAAGCCATGTGTCTCCCTTCTTGATAGGATGAGTGAAATGGATGCCCCTTCAAAAATATGTGGTCACATGACCAACTTCTTCTATGGTTTTCTAGATAACAGGGGTGGAACTACTTGCCCCATGGCACAAATTACCCCACTCTCCCCTACTGTTGACTGCATGGGAAGCCTGGTTTATTAGAGTTGACATCCTGAACCTGTTTTCAGATGTTCCTGACATCCCAAATACAAACTCCAGACTTTCAAGTTTCCATGTTGTTCTGACTCAATCAAAACCATTATATTTGTGCTACAGGACAGCTGCACTGTCTCAGTACCAGTAACAAAAAATAAAAACATCTTTATTAGTCACAAGTCAAACACTGGTAAGTCTACAGTGATAGCAAACTTTAGCTGCAGCTGTGTCACCGTCAGATGTTTGATGTGTCTAAAAACTGCAAAACCACTGTTACTTCCACTGCATAAATCTGTTAGATTATACAAGATATAAAAAATACAGTCTGCGTCTCTTCTTGCCTTGTCCAGGTCCATGTTCACATTAATGAGGATAAATATCAAAAACACACTCACGTCCAAAGTCATGATCAATGTTTCCCTCCGTTTAACCACAATATCCACAATGAAACATTGATGCAAGAAAAATGATTTAAAATTCTGTCATTCTTCTTTTCTTAACACTGTAAAATGTAAAAATAAAAGACATACCATCTAATTTTAATTTTGATATAATAATATCATCAAGGGCCTTCAAAATCCATATGGGGTCCGGCTTCATCACCAACATCCAGCAGGAGTGGAATATGTATTAGCCTGTATTATACATACTTGCTCATGTGGACACAACTGATGATGCTGTACTACACTTTTTAAAGGGATAGTTGTTGTTTTTTCATGGGGTTATAAGAGGCACTCACACATATTTGGTATATCCAATATCTGTTAATCTAATGTGCTCCATAAATGTGCTTGTGCGCAGTGTGCAGCAGTTAAAAAATGTAGTGCCAAAGTAAAATATGTCTTCACAGGAGAATAAACTGCCGAAAATTTTGTACATGAAACAAACATGTAAACAGATTGTGCACACAGTAACAAAGAACCTACTGCAATTTATGTCAAACACCATGACAAAAAACACTTAACTATCCCTTTAAGCTTATATTATTCATTTTTTTAAATGAAAATGTCTGACTTTGATCTTCCTAGGACTGTTGTAAACAAGTTCATTCTTTATTGCACTGGAGTGTTTTTGTAGATGACCTGTCATCAGGCGAGGGGCGGGGGCACAGACAGAGACAAACAACCACTCACACTCCCATTCACACCTACAGGCGATTTAGAGTCACGGAGCAACCTGCATGTCTTTGGACTGTGGGAAGAAGCTGGAGTACCTTGTTCGAATCCAGAACCTTCTTGCTGTGCAAACCGCTGCACCACAACGCCAGCCATTTGTTGATATCTGTCCCGGTTTATAGCAGTGTAGTCAGTCTTCAGTCTGTTATTAACACACAGGATTATGTATTTGTGGAAAGTAAGCGTCCGAGAGTCTGAGGTGACTGCGGTGTGTGTTTGTAAAAAAAGTTTCTTGGCATGAGATAAAACAGCAGCTTAGTGTTTATCAGTGGGGCGGAAAGACATTTTTGAATGCACCCACATCGTCCTGGCTGTGCTTTTTGACATCTGCTCTGCTTCGTCACACATTAGTGTCTCTCCGGTGTCTCAGCTCTGCTGCGCTTTCTGTCCGGTGTGTGTGCGAATGTGCCGTTTGTAGTTGGAGTTGTCGCTGAACCGGCGGCCGCACTCGTCACAGCTGTACGGTTTCTCACCCGTGTGGATCCTCAAGTGTTTCTGATAGCCATCGAACCGCGTCAGTCTCTTACCGCAAATATCGCACGTGTACGACTTGTCCACTTTTGTTTCGACCTTGCGGTGCACCTGCACATGTTTGGCCCAGTGGCCTCGCTGAGCGAACGCGCGGCCGCAAATGGTGCAAATGTACGAGTCCACCACCTCGGAGAGCGGGATTTCCAGTTTGTCCAGCTGGCCGTTGCCTGAAGCCAGATCCGAAGGCTCGGGATCGTCCTCGTCAAGCTCGGAGCAGGTCTGCTGGATCGAGGTCCCCGGTTGGGGGTCGAGCTCCGAGTCATCGTCGAGATCCTGGCTGCGAAACTTTTTCAACGAGGGCGCCAGGTGGTTGTCGTCGTCGTCGAGCTCTTTTTTCGCATCGGCGCTCTGGAACAACATGAAGTTGACATCGTTCTGCTCCATGGACTCAAGTTCGTCCTCGTCCTCTTCCTCTTTGATGTGAGGAGGAGACTCTGTGTCATTCAGGTCCAGACCAGAGCTCCACTCCTGCTGCTCACAGAGAGCTGGACGACAATACAGAGAGTCAGAACATGTTGGAAAACTGTGTTGTTGTTTTGTTGTGAGCGTGTGATGGTTGCAGGAGCAGGGGTGCAAACTCATCAGGGGTAAAAAAGGTGACAAGATACCGACCTCCTAGGGGGGTCCGGGGGCATGCTCCCCCGGGGAATTTTTTTTAAAAACCAACTTTAAAGGTGAATTTACAGTCAATTTTAGCATGAGACTGGGGTCCAGATTTACTCAGGTTTGCACAGCTTTTGCTCCTGTTAAACCTGCACAATCTGTCTCTCTGTGTTTGGTTTTGAAATATGTGAAGGGGGTCTTCAGCCTTTGCAGGTTTAGCATGAGCAAAAGCTGTGCAAAACTTGGAGAATCTGTCCCTTGATGTCCATCAGATGAACCTTGCAAACCTTGCCTTCAAACTAAATAAAATTTAATACAGACTGATTGGTTCATTGTGAAACATTTATTTATTGATGTAAATGTGTTTTCTGTACGTAGGCTATGCTCCTAGGCAGCGCTGCTCTTTCTGTCCAATAACACACATGAAGCTTAAAAATGCCATAGGTTACATAAAACATATTAAGCGGCAATATGTATTTAAAAGATGTTCAAGCAAACGGTTCGGTTCACGGTTTTGTGGTCATGGTTTTCGGTTCGGTTTCGTCTACTTTGATCGTTGGGAAAATCAATCATGTCTCGTATATTCAGGTTAAAACTGAAAGAATGAGGCAGTCTGACATCTGATCCATCATTGTGACAGTCTGAGGTTAAAAGTAGATGAGATTCTGGCTGCAAGAGAGGAGACACTGATAGTTCCAACATGTTTTAATTTATTGGGCAAAGAAAGTTATCTAACAAATGCTAAGAACAATTAGATATTCACTGAAATATATGACCTATATTTATTAATTGTGGTTCTTACAAAAAATATATCTTATAAAATATAAAAGCTAAAATGTCTCTTAAAGCTCTGCCCCTGTAATTAGTGCATACAAAATAATTTAACTTTAGCCTACTACTTTTACAACCACATTATTTACCAGCAACATAAAGTGAAACAGAGGCAGAGGTGTCCTGCCACAGTCAGTCAACCTCCTCCTCCTCCTCCTCCTCCTCCTCCTCCTGCTGCTGCACAGGTCGCACTGGAGCTAGTCTCGCTCGCCAGACCCTCCTCCAGAGAAGAAGACACTGGAGCTAATAAAGCTAAACGCGCTAATCGCTAATTGGCCGCGATCGCGATCATCACACACGCGGTCCCATACAGCAGAGCAGACCTATACAACGCTGCTGGAGCATCTTCTTGCTCCGACTCTTTCACTCGCCATGCTCAAAAAGTCACGTTAGTTAGTCTGTATTAAAAGTGAAGCTTCAGGTGTGTATTGCTGGACAGAAGAGGAGCGCTGCCACCACTTGTTGTCATCCAGATAAGGTGCATGCGCCTTAAACCTGTAAACCTCCTGGAGGTTTACAGGTGGTTAATGGTGGGTTACCAGTCCTCAACAGGTAGTTACAGATGGTTAACGGCCGGTTACAGAAAAGCTAAAGATAGTTCACAGGTGGCTTCAGGTAATTACAGGTCACTAAAGGGTAGTTACGGGTGTTAAAAGGGTGGTTGCAGGCACTTACAGGTGGTTTATGAACAGTTGCAGGCTGTTTTGGTTAGTTTCAAGTTGGTGAAGGGTAGTTACAGGTGGTTTGTGAGTGGTTAAGGTGGTCATGGGTAGTTGCAGGTGCCTTGTGAATAGTTACTATTAATAGTATAGTGATTTAGATTAGATTAGAAATACTTTATTTAATCCCCGAGGGGAAATTTTAAATGTCACAGAGCAGCAGCAAGACAATACAGACAACAACACAGATCACAACACACTGAGTAAAAATACATGAAGACATAAAAACACATAGTGTATTAAAACACAGAATAAAAAGAAATAAATATATGAATAAGAGATGCGTGTAGAAGGTTAAAAGTTAAGAAGTTAAAAGAAGAAGAAGTGCTGGGTCCAGGATGCTTATGATGACTGCATTCATTAATCAGATTGAGGAGTTGTACAGCTGTATTGCAGTGGGTATGAATGAATGTTTATATCGCTCTCTTGAGCAGCGGGGGAGTCTGTATCTGTGACTGAAAGTACTTTTAAGACTGTCCAGTGTTTTATGGAGGGGATGGGTGGTGTTGTCTTCCTCCAGGGTGCTCAGCTTCACTCCTACAACAGACTGGGCCTTCTTGATCAGCTTGTTAAGCTTGTTTGCGTCCCTTTTCTTTATGCCCACACCCCAGCACACCACAGCAAAAAAGAGGGAACTGGCTACAACAGTTTGATAAAACATATTAAGCTAAGCATCCTGTTGCACACATTAAAAGACTTAAGCCTCCTCAAAAAATACAAGCGGCTCAGGCCCTTCTTGTAAACAGCCTCTGTGTTACCTGCCCACTCCAGCTTGCTGTCCAGTAGGACGCCAAGGTACTTACAGGTAATACTCAGAAAATTAGAATATCGTGAAAAAGTTCATTCATTGAAGCAGTAATTCAGGCAAATGGGGGCCCAACCAAGTACTGAGTACACAAAATGATTATACTTTTCTGATGGCTGACATTTCATTTATTTAAACTCATTTTTCTGTTTATTTCATGTGATATTCAAATTTTTTGAGACTCTGATTTTGGGGTTTTCATAAGCTGTAAGCCATAATAATCAAAATTCTAACAAATAAAAGCTTGAAATATCTTGCAATGCCTGTTATGAGTCTAAATAATATATTTTTAAGTTGAATTACTTAAATGAATGAACTTTTTCACGATATTCTAATTTTCTGAGTATTACCTGTATATTGCCCCACAATGTCCACATCACTCCCACTGATACAAACAGGAGAGTTGTATTGGTGGGTACAGGTCATTTACATGTAGTTTAGGTAGTTGCGGATAGTTACAGGTGGTTTATAAGTAGTCATTAATAGCCACAAAACAGTGTGGACGCAGGTTAAACATTGGAAACGTAAGATAATTTGCTGCTCAGCTCTGACTTTTACACCAACCATCACTTTATAGTTGCAGTTCATTACTTCTATACGAGTACTCATGTGTTTTAACAAGCAGTAACCTGTGAGGAACTTAGTTAATCTGTTATTTAATGTATTTAATTGTGGTATCGGACGAGTCGGTGCTCGGTAAAACGGCACAGAGCCGGTGGTTAGGCTAACTGCCGACAACTCTCTGTGTACTAACTAAACTGAACCAGTGACCAACCTGCGCTGCTGACCTGTAGAGATATCTGCGGCTTGGTGGAGAGGTCCAGCAGCCGGCGCTGGCGGTCGATCTCCAGCTTGGAGCGAGAGATCTCCTCCTCGTACTCGGCTATGGTCCTCCCGAACACCCCGAAGATCTCCTCCGCGGCCGCGGTGAGCCGCTGGTTGATCAACACCCTCAGCATCTCGATTTTGGACATTGGAGCAGCAGGACGAGCGGCGGAGTGCGGGGAGAAAGCAAAAGAGTCAGCTCCTCGAGGCGTCGTTTGTTTACCACCTTTACTTCCGGGTTACTGTCTCTCTGCGCATGCTCAGTCTCACCGGCAGCCTGAGAGATCAAATGTGGGAATTTACCGCCACCTGGTGGAGTGGAAAACTATTAACTGTTACTCCAACTTCCAAAGCCCCATTACTCTATTATCATTTACCGGTTGCGCGTTTTTATAGCCTACAAAGGCTGAAATGAATGTCTGTTTTAGAACAGTTAATCACCAAGGCAATCAAATATTAAATGAACAAGGTCATCTAAAAAGCCTTTGTTAAATTAATTAAATACAAGTGTAGTAGGCTACCTATTTTTTATGCTCCCTGGACTGTTTTCACAAGTCTTGACTGGTCTAAAATGTGAATCAAAGACATCACTTTCAGCACAAAGATATGGACAAACAAAAATAAATCTCGACTCACACCTGAGTCAAACTTCTTTTAAAAAAATTGAATTTCCTCTTGTTTACAATTTTCAATTTGTATTTGTGCTTAATTAATTTGGTTATGTTACTGATTTACATAATTGTATTTGAATGCATTAACTATATGTAGTGCCTGCCATGCAAATAATGCAGCTCAAAGTTCTTTACAATAAAAGAAGTACGGACAAAATCTAAATGAAGACCTTGGCCTCTTTTGTTAAATGGGAGAGACACATATTTGCATTTCTACCATGGGGTAGTAATAAATAATACTTTTAAGTATTAGTCACTCAGGTTAGAAAATGACCTCTCACCAACAGCCTCACCACTACTAAACAGTGGGTGTAAAAAGAAAAGAAAAGAAGGAGTTCCACCGCACACAAAGGGGTCGTATAAACATTTATTTATTTATTTAAAAAGTCAAGCAGCAACGCGTTTCACCTGTGTGGGCTTCATCAGGCAGTGGGCAGTGGGTGTGGGTGTGTGGGTGTCTTCGACTTTAAAATAACATTCTTATGTTGAGTGACAGATATAATAGCCCTTGCAACGATAATAATAAAAACCAGTGACACATGAAAATAAACTGTATTTTAGTTCTTCCATCCATACTGATTTAAAAGACAGGGTTAACGGTTAAACGGTTAAACTGGAAAATACAAATAGCCTATCTGAACATAATAGTAAAACAAAATCTTTCAGGCGAATTCCTGACCGGGAGCAAGTGATGATACTCCCTTTAGTGTTTAAACAATCACCATCACTGTAAACAGCTACTATACTTGGTCTAGCTGTAAACACACTGTAATCCATTGAATAAATATTCATATATGTAAAACAAAAGATACATTAGTTTGTAAACATTACAATTATTATTATTATTATTTTTACCAAACTTTCTTTTATAGAAAAATACTAAACTGATTTCATAAACGGGACTATAAGTGCAGCCAAACAAAACAGGCATTGTGTTTTGTGCTGTGTGATGTGTGTACACATGTTGGCATGTTTGTGTGTCTTCATTCATGTGAATTTAAGAAATCTGAGAACTAAATAGCTTAAGATTGACATTCAAGAGAACAACTTATCTTTACATTTACCTTAACAACAACTGTGGTGTACTTTTGAAACTCTTAGGCAAGAGTTATTCATTCCTTTGGCATAACTCTTGACTAAATCAGTAGTTCTCGCAACCAAGACACGATCAACATATTTGTAGAAAATAGTGTTACGATCATAAAAGCCCAATTTTGTTTGTCTCAATCATCATCATTTTTACATTTGACACTTTTATGACATTTAAACAGCATAAAATCAAAGTGATTCTTTCCTGCTCACCCCATACTTTGTGCAGTGTAATACCCAGTTGCACAAAATTATATGATTCGATTGAATGTTGTCAATTCCACACCATCAAAAAGTGAATGAATGGGGTGCTTTTTCAGTCTGAACACGGCAACAGAGCTTGTTAACCCAGTCCACCTTTTCTACAAACCTGCAGTTAAACATGAGACAGAAAGAAAATAGTTTAGCATCAACTGCAGCTATATTTAAAAGTTCAATTACTAATTTAATTTAATCAAAAATAAATAAAGGGCTCGTTTGAATACCGAGAATACACTTGTACTCAATGTAATTCATTAATCCAGGTTCTGCTTGATGGGTTAAGTGAGAACAATCTGGAACATAGATCTGCATAGAGATTTTCTTCACTTGTGCTCAATAAAACCCCACAATTCATGAAAGAAAACATACTTACCGGGAGCAAAGAGGGCTGCATGAGATCAGGTCTCTGAATTCAGTCTCTCAGAGAGCTCAGTGCTATTATCACCAGAAGCTGGAAAGCAGTGATACTTTGTTAGGGCATTCATTTTGGTCCAACATGCAGCCTGCTTGACTTACAGAAATGTCTAGGATGAACACAAGGGAAAACAAAATACTTACAATTTGAACGTTTTTTGGCTGAAAAGAATAAATGCAAAATTAATCTTTGTATCATAGAGCATCTAGTAGATACAGTGATCATACTGTTTGAAAAACTGCAGTTAATCCACATATCATCACAGTCGATGGATGGACTGTGTCAGGATATTCTAGTCTAGAACAAAGTGTTTGGTCAACAGACAGAATAATCCATAAGGTTTTACTGCTGCCATGGTTAAAAACACAGTTTTCTCTCGGGTCACCAGCACACCCATAACTTGTGTTGTACTACACCTAATCCAAACGTGAACATCCCTCGTTGTGTTACCAGACTGCTAAAGCACCATATTATGTGCAAGTGAAGTCACTTCCAAAAAGAATGAAGACTGTGATTTTGTCTTTTACTTTTGTTAGATTACATGTGATGGGAAGAAGGATCGCAATAAGTTTCAGGCTCTCACCTCTTGTCATCTTGTAAACAACGACCACTGTGACAACAATAGCCACTATGACTGCAGCAGACACAGCAATGAGAGTTGGGACACTGGGATTTTTAACTGAACAAAACAACAGAAGACAAAGGTGTTAGAGATCAGAGTCTGTATGCATGCTCTCCCAGCAATAGTTGACTGATTGCTAGTTACTATTAGTAGGTACTCCAATGAGGCCAATTACAGATGGATTAATGCTGATTTTGACTAGTTAGTACTAATTTAAGCACAACTGTTTTCTGTTTTCGGTCAACCCAACTCACCCCAGTTAGTCTTGATCACTGCTGGGTCCAGCTTGATGACAATGTCATCCTTCACACCAGAGAGCTGAAAAACACACTTGTACCTTGGCCAGTCGTCAGGTTGGATCAGGGACAGATCAAGATCCACACTCATCTGGAAGGTGCTGTCATGGTTGTGAAGGAGCTCGCTGTGGTCCACCTGCTCATAAAGCTCCTCTCCATCTTTGCTCCAAAATATATTGGCTCTGTCAGGGTAGAAACCTGTTGCATGGCAGGTCACTGGAGACAAGGGAGTCCTCTGGAGGAGAGATAGCAATGGAAGGTCTGAAGGAGAAAGTGAGATATTTTTCCATGTTAGATGCTGGTGGACCTCTCTTCACACACAAAGAAACACTTACAGGTGGTCCAGGATGCAGTAGCCCACCGGTCTTTGATCAGCCTAAAAGGTCATCTGCCTACAATGGCTACCCATGGATGTCTTAATCCAATTCAAATTATTAATGTTGCCCTCATACATACGGGCTTCAGGGTCTGCACTATCTACTTGAACTTAATCATTCAGCTTAATGGTCATTTTCATCCAAGGAACGCGCAACCAAATTTAATTGGTGTATCCATCTCTATCTAACCCTAAGACTGCCACCCTGCCATCCAATAACACCCTAACATATACAGTACTTCTTTATCCGTTCTCCTTTAGCTGAGGATAGATGTAGTACTTATACCAAGGCAACCTAATGCGCTGAAGCTTTGGTGATGTTGCTTCATTGTAAGTATCTCAGTATTGAGTCTGTAAACATGTGTATGTAAATACAGACTGCTTAGATTGTAGCAACATATGCTTTTACCTGCTCTCTGCACAAAGCTCTTTCCATAGTCCAAACTGTTCTTCAGCCTCACAGGGCACTCCTTGTTCAAACGGTGCTCCATAAAGTCTAGCCAGACTTTGTTATTATTCCACTTATGTTGGGATATAAGCAACTCTGGTTTTGTAGCAATCCACCTCTGTGCCTTCATGTCCAATATTAATACGTCTTCTCCCTCATAACTTATCAGACCAAATCCATTAACCTCTCCCGTCTCATCATCCCATTCACACCCATTCAATACCTGGATTACATGGACTCCTGAGAGAGATGAAAACACAAAATTTGACACATAATATGTTGTCATGTGTAGTCATTTACAGTAATAAATAATATTATCTTCTAGATGAAAAGTCATAGAAAGTTGTTACAGTTCATTTTGAGGATGTTTCGGTAAGAATCAAACCGGCGTACTGACAGACATTACTATTTCTCCTGTAATCCCACCGATAGCTACATACTTTATGCAGAGTGAAAAGTTATAAAATGTAATAAACACACCTGTGGTCTGGTTAAAGCGCTCCTTTAAAGCCTCAAGGTTGAATCTTCCATACTGCTCTTGACCTTCCCAGTATGTAGTTTGTCTTTTCCAGTAATCTGGATCATCCACTGTGACTTGGTTCATCCAGACCTGTGTGGGTACTGTTGTCTTGGTGTTGCTGTCGTAGTAATCTGTCTGAATCCCATCAACAAACACAACAGCAACAAATTGGGGGAAGTTTGGGACCTCAGAGGATGCAGTGTAGACATGCCTGAGGGAGTGCATCACTGTGGGGAGAAGCAGTCACATTTCTGACTTCCAAATGGCTACTTTTGCTACATGTGTTTACAAGGCAAAGTTAATGACTATCTCCACATGTTTTCACACATAAAAAGTGGAAAAAGAAAAACTGAGGTTGGTCATCTACTCTACTTCCTCACTGATATAATTAGGATCTGTGCCCCGCCCACCACCACAGCTGGCTCTTTAGGTTGATAAGTCGAGCATCAGGATGGTTAGAGGAGAAAATATCAGAAAGACTCAGCCACATGTTTGTGCCTCAGTAAGACCCAGACTCAGCTGAGGTGGCAAGAATCAGATAGCCTACTCGCAAGCGGATCTTTTATTGTTAGTGTTAGCAGTTGTGCTGACTGAGGCAAACTTTCACTCCCTCCACTGAAATGGTTTCAGGTTCATTTAGCTCCGCCCCTGGGTAGGTTTGTGATACATGAAACCATGAACATGTGTTTATTTTCGATTTATTTCTCAACACTACATTTTCATTTGATATATAGCCAACATCTCCATTCAATATTTAGTGCTTACAGAATTTAAATGTGATATAGGCTACTGTTTGTGATATTTTCTTTAAGAGAGAAAAAAAAAACAACAACAGGAGAAAAACAAGTAACTAGAGTGAAAATGGCAAACTTCAGTCGTACTTGTGTAAGGGGTGGATAGTGAATAAAGATTGAAAAATAAATGTTTATGGATTATTTGCAGATTCTTACGATCGGGTGGGAGCACACTGTCAGTGAGGATAAAAAACAGAGGGCGCAGATGCCAATGCATGTACAAGGTTTATTTAGGCTACAGTTTAAAATGACAATAAGACCCAGTTGATAAAAACCCTCTAAAACAGCTGCAGTCCAGTTAAAAGGGTTAAAAAGCCAACAGGGGTAAAATCCATAAAACGAGCAGTCTCTGTTTAAAAGGATTCAGCCAGACCGGGATGGCGAGTGGGATTGGAGGCGAATGGGATTGGAGGGGAGACTCGTGTGCAACGCCTCGTCCTTCTTTGGAGGGCCACCTGTAACACACGAGATCACTGCCAGTATACACATTCAAAATGAGCAAAGCTCTCTTAGCGACCTCCACACCAGAACGTTACTAATATCCCCAAAAGGGTACTCACACACGAGGCAGAGCGTTAAAGCCCTGCCGCTGCGAGTGTTACACATCGTAACGCCTGGATTTCCTTTCGTCTCTTTCCTCGTCCGACTCGAATGTCCGGTCTCCCCGTGGCAACTTCTCCAGCCAAGCTCCTTCTGTGTTCTGGTGCTCTGCGGTCTTTTGTTTCCGGTCCGGGCCCTCCTCCTCCGCCGATGATTGGTCTGTAGGAGAACAGGAGAGCCTCGCAGGTGCAGTGCATTTAATCAAGATGGTGGGTTCACAGGCAGTGGGAAAACACAGTTAATGTAACTAAAACACACAAGAGAATAAAAACATGCATAAAATCTCTACTAAAATATACACAACAAAACAATCAATAAAACCAGTCCCACTGCCCTGTGACATTCTCCCACACTTTAATGTTGCCAGTCCCTGCAACATCACGAGTCTCTGTATCTCACTGGGGGTTGTGTCATCCTGCTGGTTGGTTGGAGAAGTGGTTTTATTTCCCTCAGCAGCTCCTGCGTGAGGCCAGACATCTGCAGTCTCACATCTTCCATGATCTCTCTTTTCAAAGTCTCTTTCCAATTGGTATCCTTGTATTTGCTCTTTCCAGTCACTGTATTTTACATCACCACCTGGTCCCTTAAACTTTGGCAACCAAGGGGCACCAGGATACACTGGCATCATCATGGTGGCCTCTCTGTTCAATCACTACAGGTGCTCTAAAACCCGATCCTGCCGACAACGCCAAAACTGTAAGGGGTGGATAGTGAATAAAGATTGAAAAATAAATGTTTATGGATTATTTGCAGATTCTTACGATCGGGTGGGAGCACACTGTCAGTGAGGATAAAAAACAGAGGGCGCAGATGCCAATGCATGTACAAGGTTTATTTAGGCTACAGTTTAAAATGACAATAAGACCCAGTTGATAAAAACCCTCTAAAACAGCTGCAGTCCAGTTAAAAGGGTTAAAAAGCCAACAGGGGTAAAATCCATAAAACGAGCAGTCTCTGTTTAAAAGGATTCAGCCAGACCGGGATGGCGAGTGGGATTGGAGGCGAATGGGATTGGAGGGGAGACTCGTGTGCAACGCCTCGTCCTTCTTTGGAGGGCCACCTGTAACACACGAGATCACTGCCAGTATACACATTCAAAATGAGCAAAGCTCTCTTAGCGACCTCCACACCAGAACGTTACTAATATCCCCAAAAGGGTACTCACACACGAGGCAGAGCGTTAAAGCCCTGCCGCTGCGAGTGTTACACATCGTAACGCCTGGATTTCCTTTCGTCTCTTTCCTCGTCCGACTCGAATGTCCGGTCTCCCCGTGGCAACTTCTCCAGCCAAGCTCCTTCTGTGTTCTGGTGCTCTGCGGTCTTTTGTTTCCGGTCCGGGCCCTCCTCCTCCGCCGATGATTGGTCTGTAGGAGAACAGGAGAGCCTCGCAGGTGCAGTGCATTTAATCAAGATGGTGGGTTCACAGGCAGTGGGAAAACACAGTTAATGTAACTAAAACACACAAGAGAATAAAAACATGCATAAAATCTCTACTAAAATATACACAACAAAACAATCAATAAAACCAGTCCCACTGCCCTGTGACACTTGTGTTACGATAGCCTACAGTATTGCCCCTATTTGTCTCTTCAGATAATATTAGCCAAAGCCAGCTGTCTAATATTATAAATTCATTACAATCTTTATATGTTCCCTATGAATACATTTTCATCACAGGAAATTGACCTGAATGCTCGTGTCACTTTATAAGTTATATCCACCACTAACACTACGGCGAAGCTACGCGCTTCGATAAAGCAAACTGCCGTTGTATAGCATGATCTTACCTGGAGATACCACATGATATGAAAGCAGCAGCACAAATAGTTCCCTCATCGTGATTTGACAACCTGTAAACAAAAATATAGAAAAGAGGCGTCACACTCTCCCACTCGGATGATGAACTCTCCCTGGTGCTTTCATCTTGATCTAACGCATGCAGACAGAAACCGAAACACGCAACACAGCAAAATTCTGTCCAATAGAAGTTCAGAAAAGTCTCATACGTCATACGTTACTAGGCCTGCGCGGTTTCGTATGTGTTTAAAGGGATAGTTCAACATTTTGGCAAATTGGCCTATCGCCATAACCTCTATAGTCATAGCAGTAGGTTTATTACCTTTAATTGTCCGTGCATGTTGTTTTGAGATCCGTGGGGCAGAGTTGTGACCTGCACAGTCGCCACGCCATGAGATAATCATGTAATTATGTAACATTACGACACACAAAGCAAATAGTACTTGGAACTGCTTGCGCTTTTGAAATCACTCCACGCAGCAGCCGTGTCTGGCATGTAGTTCCGGCTGCATTTGCCTCGAAAACAACTCTGTCTCATAATTAGGGCCACGGGCAATCGCCCCGGGCACTGGTCCCAACAGCTATGAAATAGCTGCAGGGACCAGTGCCCGGGCAAAGCCCGGGCACTACTGTTATTGTGTGGATTTTTTCTTATTATTAGTGTGAATGCTGGAAGCATTCACACTATTGTTATTCGGTTCGGCCATTTTCTGCCTTTCTTCGTCATGTAACTAGTCCTTCATACTTTGTGCTATTTCAACAATTCAAATATCAAAATGTTCAGCCTTTTCGGGACAGGTGTGCTATGTCTTTTCTCTTTTCAACTATTCATACTTTTTGCAATATTCAACTATTTCTGATTTTTTTTTCCCCATAGAGAATGCATTGGAACAGTCTTGAAACTCTTCAAATCTTCTTACTTCTTTCAGCCTTTAAAGCGTCCACATACTTTCAGCTAGAGACTTCATTCAAATCCTGAGCTGTAGACAAACTTCTAATGTATTCATCCTGTATTTACAACTTTTTCATAGCTTGTACCGTTTTTGAGATAAATCCTTTAAAAGCACATGAGGATTTCTGACAAATTTCACACTTTTCAATGAGTGTGTATGGGGTTGGGTCAGAGTGAGTGCCATCATCGTTAGAGTGAGAGGGATCGAAAAAAACATTCAGGATTTTTTCTGGATAAATTGCCAGCACGGCCACAAATTAAACTCTAGACACATGATTTCCTCACTGGTTTGTAGCCACACTTGTCGTGTCTCATCTGATGTGCTCAAAACAGCAGACAGACTTACAGAATTGTCTCTATGAGCCTAATTGTCCAGCTAGACCCGCTCCAGTGGCTCATCCACTTCAATATAAAAGTAGGAGCTGATTTTTTTAGAAAAGCAGAAATGCCCCCCTTTTCTACCTTGCGACCCTGAGAAAAGTTTTTGCCCTACAAACATTTAATGCACATCAATGTGCTCAGGAAGGTCTCCTTGCCCCAGTAGTCACATGGCCACATTCTGATAAGAGTTACGGTTCTCTTTTTCTGGGCTGTTTTCGGAAGCTGCACTGAGCTCAAATCTCTCTGCTCTGCTCTGCTCTGTGTGCAGTTGGTCCAGCTGTAGGGGCCAGCTCGTTATCAAAGTCTATAAATAGAACAAGTGCAGGTGCAGCCTGGCCGCTCGTTAAGATGTTTTTAAACACAGCCCCACACACACACATGATAAACCAGACTGACAGAGGATGTCCACGCACAAACACAGGTATCACACTCACACACAGACACACACAGACACTCACACACAGTCACACATGCACGCATACACAAACAAACAATTCCATTCCATTCTTCATTCTTCCATTCTTAGATAATAATTTAAAATATTTTTTAAATGCAGCCAGGGAGCTCTCTGCTCTGCAGCAGGAGAAGGAGCTCAACTTTGTAACTTGCTGTTAAGTGCTTTTTAATTCATTTTAATTCCCCAAAAAATAGTCACAGGTCACAAAAAAGTCCTCTTCTTGCTTGGTGTGGCTAATTTCTGCACTTTCCTTACTTTCTTTTTAAGCATCATTGAAAAATCTCACATTCATCAAAGTCTCAACCTCTTTTGCACAACTCCACTGTAGTGTAGGGGGTAGGGTGGCCGTTTGCCAACCCCAAGGTCACTGGTTCGAATCCAAGGGAAGAACTCTTGTTATGTTATGTTGAATTCTGCTCTCCTCCACCGCCTTCAATTGGTTACAGGTGTTTGTTATCTCCTTGATTACTCGTACCAGTTTGCAGCACATCATCACATTACAATGAATGACAACAGTCTTGAAAGCAGTGTGCTCTCTGTAGCTGAGTGGCAGAGTGAAGGCTTTATGATCATAAGGTCATAGGTTCGATTCCTGCCTCAGTCATTTCACATCATTGCTTGAGTTTTGATTCCAATTATTCAGCTGTCATTGGACAGTCTTTGATTCCTCATAGTATAAAGCTCATTGTAACTCAGGTTCTCTGTGGCCGTATGGTTAGTGTGTTAGGTTACCACTCATGGAGTTGTGGGTTCAATTCCTTCCATGGACATGTTTCTTGTTTGCCATTCCGCATGTCTTTGTCAATTTATTCTGCTAATTCAGCATGGTTCAGCATTGGGTTTCAGCATTCACACGCATGTTCCGTTAGGAAATGCTGTTTCTAGTTAGTGTGACTGCTGAAGCAGTCACACTATTGTTCTTCTGTTTGGCCATTTTCTTCCGCCTTTTTACGGTCTTCTTCTAGTCCTTCATACTTTGTGCTATTTCAACAATTCATATATCAAAACGTGCAGCTTTTTTTGAACTTTATCGGCATTACTTTTCTCTTTTTAACTCTTTATACTTTTTAAAATATTTAACTTTTTCTGATTTTTTTCAGCTTTATAATGTGTGTGTATTGCGTCTAACGAGCAGAGCCAGAGTGGTGCCAGAGTGGAGAGAGGCAAAAAAACATTCTAGAGTTTTTCTGGCTAAACTGTCAGCACGGCCACAAATTAAACTCTAGACAAATTATTTTCTCCAGTTTTGTAGCCACACTTGTCTTCTGGCTAAAATTCTGGTCAAAAATGCAAAGAGACTTAGATAATAATTTAAAATATTTTTTAAATGCAGCCAGGGAGCTCTCTGCTCTCATTCAGCTCAATGTATTTTTTTCACAGCAGCAGGAGAAGGAGCTCAACTTTGTAACTTGCTGTTAAGTGCTTTTTAATTCATTTTAATTCACCAAAAAATAGTCACAGGTCACAAAAAAGTCCTCTTCTTACTTGGTGTGGCTAATTTATACTAATTTCCCTTTATTTTAAGAATCATTGAAAAATCTCACATTCATCAAAGTCTCAACCTCTTTTTACCACAACTTCACTGTAGTATAGGGATTAGGGTGGCCGTTTGCCAACCCTAAGGTCACTGGTTCGAATCCAAGGGAAGAACTCTTGTTATGTTATGTTGAATTCTGCTCTCCTCCACCGCCTTCAATTGGTTACAGGTGTTTGTTATCTCCTTGATTACTCATACCAGTTTGCAGCACATCATCACATTACAATGAATGACAACAGTCTTGAAAGCAGTGTGCTCTCTGTAGCTGAGTGGCAGAGTAAAGGCTTAATGATCATAAGGTCATGGGTTCGATTCCTACCTCAGTCATTTCACATCATTGCTTGACTTTTGATTCCGATTATTCAGCTGTCATTGGACAGTCTTTGATTCCTGATAGTATAAAGCTCATTGTAACTCAGGTTCTCTGCACATTTACAAGCCTAATGTAACTTGAGTTCAGTGAGCTGGAGCCCAGCCCGAACTCACAAGACGGGCAGGCTTGCAGGCCTAGATAAACTTAAAACTTAAACTTAACTTAAAAGACCTTTATTGTCCTTGCGGAAATTTGTGCTGCACAGCAGCTCAACAATCATCACAATCCCACTCAACACATATCATACTTAGACAAATCATACATTAAAAAAAGAAGCATCATACGTATAAATAAAAGTAAAAGTCAAGGTGTGTGCAAGAGTCCAGGGATCCCGTAATGTGTGGGTGTGAATGTGTGTGCATGATTAAGATATGGGTGGAGGGGGGGGGGGGGGTCAGCGCGAGTTGTTTAGTAGAGCCGTGGAGTGAGGGACAAAGGAAAACTTATATTTGTTTTTCCTGCAGCGTGGAACTGTGGTGTGCAGCTGTGGTGTTGCACAGATGTGACAGTGACAGTTTCCTCATCATTAATCCTCATTATTATAGTAAATGAGGTTGCTCTTCAATATATTTCCAAATTTAAATAAAGGTTATAATAATAATTAAACCTGGGCTATCATCCTATCCTTCCTCGTTCATGTTGTGAGGACAGGACAAAGTCTCTTGGACATGAGAGGTGGGCAGGTGCTTCTCTTGCACTCCTTCACTCACCCACTCTTGATTGGCATATAAATGAATGTTAAATGAAAATAAAAACTAGTTTGGAAATAATACATACCGTACATGCAAAAATGCGAAATTTAAATAATATAGGTTAATATAAAGTATTTTCTATTCTATAGTGACTACAGCTGGCCAAAATTGGCCCCCAGCTTATCATGCCACACCTGTCATGTCTTAGATGTTATGAGTATTTCATGATACAATGTAGCCTAATAGTCTATATTGTTGTGTCTAGGGGTGTCCTCAACTCAGAATTGTGTTTATGCTGAATAGAAACTTCAAGTATTCATTGTGTGACCATGATATGATTACTTGTTTTGCAAAACATCAACAAGACATTATAACATCTGAACTGTTTATGATAGAGACGAGCTGTAAACATCATCTGAATTGTGAGATTATCTACTTTCCCAGGCTCCTTGATAGTCCAGTCATTTTATGAGAAAAGGTTAAACAAATTGCAACAGAAGCAAACTCATCTGATTTTGTATCCTCAGCATGTCCTGAGTGAGGGAAAAAAAGCCCAGAAGAATCCCATGAGGGGAAAGTTTCGAAAAACACCCAAACATATCCCATTTATACGCATGTAAAAAAAAAATTTCACGTGAATAGGGTAAAATTTTTAACCTTTAGATATCTCCATGAAAATTACTGAGTTGATTACTTACATTAAGACAAACAAAAAATGTATTACAAGTTTTTTGAAATTCTTTGTTAACATGAGCAAATTTGCATAAATTTGTATAAATTTGCATAAATTCCACCGTTTTGACGGCACATGTATATATGAAGTTGCTGTGGTGGTACCGGCATGAAAATTGGAATGAGTTGACTCCATCGGTCAACCGACAAGTTGACCACTTTAAATTTCAAGATGACTGTAATTTTTCAAGACAGCCACATCCTTAGTAGAGCAGGTATGACATGCTCCGTCTCTATTAATGCTCATGGGCCTAAATTGGTTCCATTCCTTTTTTAACTGTAATATCATATTACAGTTAAAAAATGTCTTGTTCAATCTTGTTAACATATTATATGTTAACAAGATTGAACAAGACATTTTCACCTGCTCTACTCAATGTGTAGATCAGGTGTTGTATGTATGCAAATTAGCCATATGTAATTGGATTATGCACTGTTGGCTCATGTCATACCTGCTCTACTAAGGATGTGGCTGTCTTGAAAAATTACAGTCATCTTGAAATTTAAAGTGGTCATCTTGTCGGTTAACCAATGGAGTCAACTCATTCCAATTTTCATGCCGGTACCACCACAGCAACTTCATATATACATGTGCCGTCAAAACGGTGGAATTTATGCAAATTTATACAAATGTATGCAAATTTGCTCATGTTAACAAAGAATTTCAAAAAACTTGTAATACATGTTTTGTTTGTCTTAATGTAAGTAATCAACTCAGTAATTTTCATGGAGATATCTAAAGGTTAAAAATTTTACCCTATACACGTGAATTTTTTTTTTTATGCGTATAAATGGGATATGTTTGGGTGTTTTTCTAAACTTTCCCCTAATGGGATTCTTCGGGGCTTTTTTTCCCTCATTCAGGACATGCTGAGGATACAAAATCAGTTGAGTTTGCTTCTGTTGCAATTTGTTTAACGTTGACCCCTTTTTTGGCCTAAAATTACTGGACTATGAGTGGTGCCTCTATGACAAGGGACCGGGTGCGTGTAATCATGTGGTGCAGGAACAGATGCAGAAATTTTTCTGGTCTTCCATTTTTTTTAACAGATTGGCTATTTTACAATATACAGTCTGTCACAAAAGTTCTTCATATGGCTCAGAGTTGAAAGGCTTGGCAGCTCGGTGTAGCTGTCAAGGTATAATAGGTATAGCTCACCTGGTAGAGCAGCTTGCACTGTGAGCAAGGACTATGCTCCAGTCTGGGATCAAATCCCAGTGGAGAGTTTTACACTAAATGCGCTGAATCTGTAATTATACAATGTCCAGCTGTCAGCAACCGGGGGGTGGGGTGCGAGGAGGTGGCTGGGCGGGTGCAAAACAGTGCAGTCTCCGCCCACCCCCCAGAGGTGAATTGCTAATGTGCATGGCTAATGAGCTGGTTTTAAAATGGCCGAAAAGGGTCGGGGGAGTGAGACTTTAAGCATCATTGAAAAATCTCACATTCATCAAAGTTCTTCATTGGAAGTGTTGGAATGGCCTAGTGGATAAGGTTCCTGCCAATCAATCACAAGGTCACAGGTTCAAATCCCACCTGAGCAGTCTTGTTAGTGTCAGCCACTTTGACCTTTAACCAATACCACTTGGTCTGGTCACAAGATCAAACTTGATAGTGCATATGCGCCCCCACCTATTCTCTTTACCTCTTTCAATCTTGGTTTATGTTAACATGTTTCTTGTTTATACCACTGCACTAAGATTGATTTGCACTGGAACTACAGCTTTGGGCTAGTTAACTTCAGAGTGAGACAGAGTGCAGTTCATCAACAGACAACAGTCTCTGCAACTGTGTATACACTGGCCTAGAGGCAGAGTGAAAGTCTGCTGATCATGAGGTTGTGGGTTCGATACCTAGCTTGGGCAACCATTTGTATGGTGATCACTGCTTGCACTATTTGCTAATTCTGCAACAGCGTTCAGCTGCTTTCAGCAGTCACACGCATTTCCATCAGGAAATGATACTTTATCTAGTTATTAGTGTGAATGCTGGAAGCATTCACAGTATTGTTATTCTGTTCGGCCATTTTGTTTCTTTAAACTTATTATTATTATTAGGGTGAATGCTGAAAGCATTCACACTATTGTTATTCAAATCTTTATTAGGGTGAATGCTGAAAGCATTCACACTATTGTTATTCAAATCTTTATTATTATTAGGGTGAATGCTGAAAGCATTCACACTATTGTTATTCAAATCTTTATTATTAGGGTGAATGCTGAAAGCATTCACACTATTGTTATTCAAATCTTTATTATTAGGGTGAATGCTGAAAGCATTCACACTATTGTTATTCAAATCTTTATTAGGGTGAATGCTGAAAGCATTCACACTATTGTTATTCAAATCTTTATTAGGGTGAATGCTGAAAGCATTCACACTATTGTTATTCAAATCTTTATTATTATTATTCTGTACACTTCTTCCGTTTTTCGGTCTTTAACTACTTCTTCATACTTTCTACTATTCAAACAATTCATATATCAAAACGTGCAGCTTCTTCAGGAGATCATTGGATCCATTCAACTTTTTCATATCATTCATACTTTTCAAAATATTCAAACTTTATTGAAAATTTTTTCCCATAGGAATACATTGAAACTGTCTTCAAACTCTTCAAATCTTCTCCTTCTTTGAACTTCAACTGCTTCAACATACTTTCACCTACAGACTTCATTCAACTTTTAAAACGTTCACAAAACTTTCAAGTATTCACGGTACATTCAACTTTTTCATATCTTCTACCATTATTGATCAGTACACTTCAACTGTTCATGATCATTTTTTGACAAAATTCAAATTTAACATGCAAGTCAATGGCACGGAATTTTCAGAGCTAGAGTGGGGATGACATCAGCTAGAGTGACAGAGAGTCTAAAAATCCTCTGACACTTTGCTCTCTAACCTGTCACCACGGCCACAAATTTCACTCTGGACACATTATTTTCCCCCACTTTGGTAGACAAACTTGTGCTGTGTCTCACAGTGTGCTCGAAAACGCAGAGAGACTAACAGAATTTAAACTGGGAGCCTCTAAGTGCAGCCAGTTCCCTCTCTTCCTCTCATTGACTCACATTGTAAAGTAGGAGCAGATTTTCTGAGAAAAGCAGAAATGACCTCCTTATATTTCTTGCGACGGTGAGAAAAGTTTTTGCCCTACAAACATTTAATGCACATTGGCTCGCTCAGGAAGGTCTCCTTGCCCCGATAGTCATGACCACATTCTGGTAAGAGGTACGGTTCTCTTTTCAGAGGCTGTTGTTCGGAGCTGCACAGAGCTCAAATCTCACTGCTCTGCTCTGTGTGGTGCAGACAGAGAGAGAGAGAGAGACACACACACACACACACACAGACAGAGAGATACACAACCACAGAGACACACTGGCTTACAGCTCATAATCAGCCTCTAAATGGTTCATATCTTTGAGGGGAATTTTTAAACATCTCTAATAATGTATTTCTCTTACATACATTTCAGTTTATTCTTGTAATGGAGATTTCAGGATTAGGAGCTTCTTCATGTCCTGACTTTCCTCTTTAACCCTTTACTTTGAAGGACTTGAACTTTTTCTCATTAATTCCAACAATTCAGACCATTTCTCAACCATTTAAGGACTTTCACATTTTTCATTTATGAATGTATAGCTTCACACTCTTTTTTTAAACTTATCTTAAACAATTCTGGCATTTGCATCCATTCCACATCATTCAGTCTCTTTCTTTCTTTCTTTCTTTCTTTCTTTCTTTCTTTCTTTCTTTCTTTCTTTCTACTCCCTTTCTCTTTCTTTTTACTTCATTCCTTGTTTCCTTGTTTCTACCCCATTTCTATATATACCCCAGTTCTCATAATGGATATTTCAGGATTTGGAGCTTCTTCATGTCCTGACTTTAGACTTTTCCACCTTCAATCCTTACATTTTACTTTGAACGACTTGGACTTTTTCCTCATTAATTCCAACAATTCAGGCCATTTCTCAACCATGTAAGGAGTTTCATATTTTTCATTTATAAATTTATATTTTCACACTATTTTTTACACTTAAACAATTCTGGGATTTGCATCCATTCCCTATCATTCAGTCTCTTGCTTACAAGTTATACACTTCAGGTATTGCTTCATTTCTATACATATTTGTTCAACAAATACTTTCAAGCTCTTAATATATTTATTCATTTGAGTAGACCTATTTTTTCCACACCAATCTTCAAAAATTCAAGCAATTTTCCAACATCCTTCTTATAAGTTCTTCTTTTTAATTTTTTTCTCACCTATTTCAGATTTCAACCATTCAACTGTTAAACTATAAAGATGCAGGATTTCTACATTTTCCTCAAACTTTTTATTAACATGTTTAACTTTTACCCTTCAGATATGTTGTAGTTATTTTTAGTTATTCTGCCCTTTAACGGATTGTAACTACTTCTATATTATTCTACTTTTACACTTCAGATATTGTTTCATCTATATTAGTAATGGTTCAAAAAAAAAATTCTAACTGTTTTAAATAGCAACAAATGCATCCATTCCATATCATTCAGCCTCCTGCTTACAAGTTATACTCTTCAGGTATTGCTTCATCTTTATTTATATTTGTTCAACAAATGCTTTCAAGCTGTTAATATATTTATTCATTTGAGTAGACTGAAATGTTAATTTTTTCACACCAATCTTCAAAAATTCAAGCAATTTTCCAAACATTTCATACAAATTCAACGTCCTTCTTATAAGTTTTACTTTTTAATCTTTTCTCACGTATTTCAGATTTCAACCCTTCTACTCTTACATGCTCGACTTTTAGCCTTCAGATATGATGTAGTTATTCTAACTTATCCTTACCTTTAAAGGATTGTAACAACTTCTATATTATTTTACTTTTATTCCTCAGATATTCTTTCATATATTAGTGATGGTTCAACAATGTTTTCAAGCCACCAGTTTTAAACTTGTTTGAGTAGACTCAAGCTTTTCAATTCATTCATACTGTTCTTCACTAATTCAAGTAATTACCACCCATTTCATACATCCTCCATCTTTCATCTTCTACTTTTACTATTCAGATATTGTTTAATCTACATTAGTAATGGTTCAAAAATGTTTTCAAACTGTCAGTTTTAAGTAAATCTGAGTAGACTTCAGACTTTCAATTTCTTCATACTGATCTTCAACAATTCAAGTAATTTCAAACCATTTCATACTCTTCATATATTGTTTCATCTCTTCAAGATTTCTTCAGCAGTTTCTTAACTTAATTCAGCATAGTTTCAACAATTTATTCAGCTCATTCAGCTTCCAGCTTTCAGCATTCACCCGTATTTCCTTCAGGAAATGCATTTTCTAGTTAGGGTGAATGCTGAAAGCATTCACACTATTGTTATTCAAATCTTTATTATTATTATTATTATTATTATTCTGTACACTTCTTCCGTTTTTCGGTCTTTAACTACTTCTTCATACTTTCTACTATTCAAACAATTCATATATCAAAACGTGCAGCTTCTTCAGGAGATCATTGGATCCATTCAACTTTTTCATTATCATTCATACTTTTCAAAATATTCAAACTTTATTGAAAAATGTTTCCCATAGGAATACATTGAAACTGTCTTCAAACTCTTAAAATCTTCTCCTTCTTTGAACTTCAACTGCTTCAACATACTTTCACCTACAGACTTCATTCAACTTTTAAAACGTTCACAAAACTTTCAAGTATTCACGGTACATTCAACTTTTTCATATCTTCTACCATTATTGATCAGTACACTTCAACTGTTCATGATAATTTTTTGACAAAATTCAAATTTAACATGCAAGTCAATGGCACGGAATTTTCAGAGCTAGAGTGGTGATGACATCAGCTAGAGTGACAGAGGTTCAAAAAATCCTCTGACACTTTGCTCTCTAACCTGTCACCACGGCCACAAATTTCACTCTGGACACATAATTTTCCCCCACTTTGGTAGACAAACTTGTCCTGTGTCTCACAGTGTGCTCGAAAACGCAGAGAGGCTAACAGAATTCAAACTCGGAGCCTCTAAGTGCAGCCAGTTCCCTCTCTTCCTCTCATTGACTCCCATTGAAAAGTAGGAGCAGATTTTCTGAGAAAAGCAGAAATGACCTCCTTATCTTTCCTGCGACTGTGAGAAAAGTTTTTGTCCTACAAACATTTAATGCACATTGGCTCGCTCAGGAAGGTCTCCTTGCCCCGATAGTCATGACCACATTCTGGTAAGAGGTACGGTTCTCTTTTCAGAGGCTGTTGTTCGGAGCTGCACAGAGCTCAAAATCTCACTGCTCTGCTCTGTGTGGTGCAGACAGAGAGAGAGACACACACACACACACACACACACACAGACAGAGAGACACACAAACACAGAGACACACTGGCTTACAGCTCATAATCAGCCTCTAAATGAGTTCATATCTTTGAGGGGAATTTTTAAACATCTCTAATAATTTATTTCTCTTACATACATTTCAGTTTATTCTTGTAATGGAGATTTCAGGATTTGGAGCTTCTTCATGTCCTGACTTTCCTCTTTAACCCTTTACTTTGAAGGACTTGAACTTTTTCTCATTAATTCCAACAATTCAGACCATTTCTCAATCATTTAAGGACTTTCACATTTTTCATTTATGAATGTATATCTTCACACTCTTTTTTTTAAACGTATCTTAAAACAATTCTGGCATCATTCAGTCTCTTTCTTTCTTTCTTTCTTTCTACTCCCTTTCTCTTTCTTTTTACTTCATTCCTTGTTTCCTTGTTTCTACCCCATTTCTATATATACCCCAGTTCTCATAATGGATATTTCAGGATTTGGAGCTTCTTCATGTCCTGACTTTAGACTTTTCCACCTTCAATCCTTACATTTTACTTTGAAGGACTTGGACTTTTTTCTCATTAATTCCAACAATTCAGGCCATTTCTCAACCATGTAAGGAGTTTCATATTTTTCATTTATAAATTTATATTTTCACACTATTTTTTACACTTAAACAATTCTGGGATTTGCATCCATTCCCTATCATTCAGTCTCTTGCTTACAAGTTATACACTTCAGGTATTGCTTCATTTTTATACATATTTGTTCAACAAATACCTTCAAGCTCTTAATATATTTATTCATTTGAGTAGACCTATTTTTTCCACACCAATCTTCAAAAATTCAAGCAATTTTCCAACATCCTTCTTATAAGTTCTTCTTTTTAATTTTTTTCTCACCTATTTCAGATTTCAACCATTCAACTGTTAAACTATAAAGATGCAGGATTTCTACATTTTCCTCAAACTTTTTATTAACATGTTTAACTTTTACCCTTCAGATATATTGTAGTTATTTTTAGTTATTCTGCCCTGATTGTAACTACTTCTATATTATTCTACTTTTACACTTCAGATATTGTTTCATCTATATTAGTAATGGTTCAAAAAAAAATTTCTAACTGTTTTAAATAACAACAAATGCATCCATTCCATATCATTCAGCCTCCTGCTTACAAGTTATACTCTTCAGGTATTGCTTCATCTTTATTTATATTTGTTCAACAAATGCTTTCAAGCTGTTAAAGCAGATATCAGTGGAATGTTTTTGTTAATATAAGTCCTAAATAGTCCTATTTTCCGTCAGCAATCACTTACATGAAGTATTTCAGCCTAAACACGAGTCTCTCCGTCACTCTGCTCTGCTGTAACCCGAGGAGAAAATTTTCCTTGTGGGATACAAGTGTTATCCAATGAGGGGAGAGAACGGCATGAAGGGCTGTATGTGCAGCCAAGGGATGCGCGTGAATGTGGTGACGTAGCACGAGGACCAATTGATGCCTGACAAGGGCGGGGGCTGCTTACTCATGGTGCGTTCAAAGAAACTCGTACTTTGTGTTTTTCCTTCCTGTGAAGTCATACCAGTTCGATCTGGTACGAGTTCACGGGTCGGAAGTTACGAGTGGCCGTTATAGGGAACTTTCACAGACAACAGGACGGTAAAAACACGAGCTACGGGTTACCTGGAACGCTACCAAGTCGTAGTTGTGACTTGAAGCTGTAACTTACGGTTTCAAAAGCCTGCCTTGAACGCAGCATTAGCCGAAACGGCCGTGAAGCTGATATCTGCTTTAATATATTTATTCATTTGAGTAGACTGAAATGTTAATTTTTTCACACCAATCTTCAAAAATTCAAGCAATTTTCCAAACATTTCTAACAAATTCAACGTCCTTCTTTTAAGTTTTACTTTTTAATCTTTTCTCACGTATTTCAGATTTCAACCCTTCTACTCTTCCATGCTCGACTTTTAGCCTTCAGATATGATGTAGTTATTCTAACTTATCCTTCCCTTTAAAGGATTGTAACAACTTCTATGTTATTTTACTTTTATTCCTCAGATATTCTTTCATAAATTAGTAATGGTTCAACAATGTTTTCAAGCCACCAGTTTTAAACTTCTTTGAGTAGACTCAAGCTTTTCAATTCATTCAGACTATTCTTCATTAATTCAAGTAATTACCACCCATTTCATACATCCTCCATCTTTCATCTTCTACTTTTACTATTCAGATATTGTTTAATCTACATTAGTAATGGTTCAAAAATGTTTTCAAACTGTCAGTTTTAAGTAAATCTGAGTAGACTTCAGACTTTCAATTTCTTCATACTGATCTTCAACAATTCAAGTAATTTCAAACCATTTCATACTCTTCATATATTCAAGATTTCTTCAGCAGTTTCTTAACTTAATTCAGCATAGTTTCAACAATTTATTCAGCTCATTCAGCTTCCAGCTTTCAGCATTCACCCGTATTTCCTTCAGGAAATGCATTTTCTAGTTAGGGTGAATGCTGAAAGCATTCACACTATTGTTATTCAAATCTTTATTATTAATATTATTATTATTCTTACTTCTTCCCTTTTTTGGCCCTTAACTACTTCTTCATACTTTCTACTATTCAAACAATTCATATATCAAAACGTGCGTCTTCTTCAGGAGATCATTGGATGTATTCAACTTTTTCATATCATTCATACTTTTCAAAATATTCAAACTTTATTGAAAAATTTTTCCCCATAGGAATACATTGAATCGGTCTTCAAACTGTTCAAATCCTCTCCTTCTTTGAACTTCAACTGCTTCAACATACTTTCACCTACAGACCTCATTCAACTTTTAAAATGTTCACAAAACTTTCAAGTATTCATGTTGCATTCAACTTTTTCATATCTTCTACCATTATTGATCAGTACACTTCAACTGTTCATGATCATTTTTTGACAAAATTCAAATTTAACATGCAAGTCAATGGCACGGAATTTTCAGAGCTAGAGTGATGATGACATCAGCTAGAGTGACAGAGAGTCTAAAAATCCTCTGACACTTTGCTCTCTAACCTGTCACCACGGCCACAAATTTCACTCTAGACACATAATTTTCCCCCACTTTGGTAGACAAACTTGTGCTGTGTCTGACAGTGTGCTCGAAAACGCAGAGAGACTAACAGAATTTAAACTGGGAGCCTCTAAGTGCAGCCAGTTCCCTCTCTTCCTCTCATTCACTCCCATTGAAAAGTAGGAGCAGATTTTCTGAGAAAAGCAGAAATGACCTCCTTATCTTTCCTGCGACGGTGAGAAAAGTTTTTGTCCTACAAACATTTAATGCACATTGGCTCGCTCAGGAAGGTCTCCTTGCCCCGATAGTCATGACCACATTCTGGTAAGAGGTACGGTTCTCTTTTCAGAGGCTGTTGTTCGGAGCTGCACAGAGCTCAAATCTCACTGCTCTGCTCTGTGTGGTGCAGACACAGAGAGAGACACACACACACACACACACACACACACATACACAGACAGATAGACACACAGACACAGAGACACACTGGCTTACAGCTCATAATCAGCCTCTAAATGAGTTCATATCTTTGAGGGGAATTTTTAAACATCTCTAATAATTTATTTCTCTTACATACATTTCAGTTTATTCTTGTAATGGAGATTTCAGGATTTGGAGCTTCTTCATGTCCTGACTCATGTCCTCTTTAACCCTTTATTTTGAAGGACTTGAACTTTTTCTCATTAATTCCAACAATTCAGACCATTTCTCAACCATTTAAGGACTTTCACATTTTTCATTTATGGATGTATATCTTCACACTCTTTTTTACACGTATCATAAACAATTCTGGCATTTGCATCCAATCCACATCATTCAGTCTCTTTCTTTCTTTCTACTCCCTTTCTCTTTCTTTTTACTTCATTCCTTGTTTCCTTGTTTCTACCCCATTTCTATATATACCCCAGTTCTCATAATGGATATTTCAGGATTTGGAGCTTCTTCATGTCCTGACTTTAGACTTTTCCACCTTCAATCCTTACATTTTACTTTGAAGGACTTGGACTTTTTCCTCATTAATTCCAACAATTCAGGCCATTTCTCAACCATTTAAGGAGTTTCATATTTTTCATTTATAAATTTATATTTTCACACTATTTTTTACACTTAAACAATTCTGGGATTTGCATCCATTCCCTATCATTCAGTCTCTTGCTTACAAGTTATACACTTCAGGTATTGCTTCATTTTTATACATATTTGTTCAACAAATACTTTCAAGCTCTTAATATATTTATTCATTTGAGTAGACCTATTTTTTCCACACCAATCTTCAAAAATTCAAGCAATTTTCCAACATCCTTCTTATAAGTTCTACTTTTTAATTTTTTTCTCACCTATTTCAGATTTCAACCATTCAACTGTTAAACTATAAAGATGCAGGATTTCTACATTTTCCTCAAACTTTTTATTAACATGTTTAACTTTTACCCTTCAGATATGTTGTAGTTATTCTGCCCTTTAACCGATTGTAACTACTTCTATATTATTCTACTTTTACACTTCAGATATTGTTTCATCTATATTAGTAATGGTTCAAAAAAAAATTCTAACTGTTTTAAATAACAACAAATGCATCCATTCCATATCATTCAGCCTCCTGCTTACAAGTTATACTCTTCAGGTATTGCTTCATCTTTATTTATATTTGTTCAACAAATGCTTTCAAGCTGTTAATATATGTATTCATTTGAGTAGACTGAAATGTTAATTTTTTCACACCAATCTTCAAAAATTCAAGCAATTTTCCAAACATTTCATACAAATTCAACGTCCTTCTTATAACTTTTACTTTTTAATCTTTTCTCATGTATTTCAGATTTCAACCCTTCTACTCTTACATGCTCGACTTTTAGCCTTCAGATATGATGTAGTTATTCTAACTTATCCTTACCTTTAAAGGATTGTAACAACTTCTATATTATTTTACTTTTATTCCTCAGATATTCTTTCATATATTAGTGATGGTTCAACAATGTTTTCAAGCCACCAGTTTTAAACTTGTTTGAGTAGACTCAAGCTTTTCAATTCATTCATACTATTCTTCATTAATTCAAGTAATTACCACCCATTTCATACATCCTCCATCTTTCATCTTCTACTTTTACTATTCAGATATTGTTTAATCTACATTAGTAATGGTTCAAAAATGTTTTCAAACTGTCAGTTTTAAGTAAATCTGAGTAGACTTCAGACTTTCAATCTCTTCATACTGATCTTCAACAATTCAAGTAATTTCAAACCATTTCATACTCTTCATATATTATTTCATCTCTTCAAGATTTCTTCAGCAGTTTCTTAACTTAATTCAGCATAGTTTCAACAATTTATTCAGCTCATTCAGCTTCCAGCTTTCAGCATTCACCCGTATTTCCTTCAGGAAATGCATTTTCTAGTTATTATTAATATTATTATTATTCTTACTTCTTCCCTTTTTTGGCCCTTAACTACTTGTTCATACTTTCTACTATTCAAACAATTCATATATCAAAACGTGCGGCTTCTTCAGGAGATCATTGGATGTATTCAACTTTTTCATATCATTCATACTTTTCAAAATATTCAAACTTTATTGAAAAATTTTTCCCCATAGGAATACATTGAATCGGTCTTCAAACTGTTCAAATCTTCTCCTTCTTTGAACTTCAACTGCTTCAACATACTTTCACCTACAGACTTCATTCAACTTTTAAAACGTTCACAAAACTTTCAAGTATTCACGGTACATTCAACTTTTTCATATCTTCTACCATTATTGATCAGTACCCTTCAACTGTTCATGATAATTTTTTGACAAAATTCAAATTTAACATGCAAGTCAATGGCACGGAATTTTCAGAGCTAGAGTGGTGATGACATCAGCTAGAGTGACAGAGGTTCAAAAAATCCTCTGACACTTTGCTCTCTAACCTGTCACCACGGCCACAAATTTCACTCTGGACACATAATTTTCCCCCACTTTGGTAGACAAACTTGTCCTGTGTCTCACAGTGTGCTCTAAAACGCAGAGAGGCTAACAGAATTTAAACTCGGAGCCTCTAAGTGCAGCCAGTTCCCTCTCTTCCTCTCATTGACTCCCATTGTAAAGTAGGAGCAGATTTTCTGAGAAAAGCAGAAATGACCTCCTTATCTTTCCTGCGACTGTGAGAAAAGTTTTTGCCTTACAAACATTTAATGCACATTGGCTCGCTCAGGAAGGTCTCCTTGCCCCAATAGTCATGACCACATTCTGGTAAGAGGTACGGTTCTCTTTTCAGAGGCTGTTGTTCGGAGCTGCACAGAGCTCAAATCTCACTGCTCTGCTCTGTGTGGTGCAGACAGAGAGAGAGAGACACACACACACACACACACACACACACACACACACACACACACACACACACACACACACACACACACACACACACACACACACACACACACAGACAGAGAGACACACAACCACAGAGACACACTGGCTTACAGCTCATAATCAGCCTCTAAATGAGTTCATATCTTTGAGGGGAATTTTTAAACATCTCTAATAATTTATTTCTCTTACATACATTTCAGTTTATTCTTGTAATGGAGATTTCAGGATTTGGAGCTTCTTCATGTCCTGACTTTCCTCTTTAACCCTTTACTTTGAAGGACTTGAACTTTTTCTCATTAATTCCAACAATTCAGACCATTTAAGGACTTTCACATTTTTCATTTATGAATGTATATCTTCACACTCTTTTTTTAAACGTATCTTAAACAATTCTGGCATCATTTAGTCTCTTTCTTTCTTTCTTTCTTTCTACTCCCTTTCTCTTTCTTTTTACTTCATTCCTTGTTTCCTTGTTTCTACCCCATTTCTATATATACCCCAGTTCTCATAATGGATATTTCAGGATTTGGAGCTTCTTCATGTCCTGACTTTAGACTTTTCCACCTTCAATCCTTACATTTTACTTTGAAGGACTTGGACTTTTTCCTCATTAATTCCAACAATTCAGGCCATTTCTCAACCATGTAAGGAGTTTCATATTTTTCATTTATAAATTTATATTTTCACACTATTTTTTACACTTAAACAATTCTGGGATTTGCATCCATTCCCTATCATTCAGTCTCTTGCTTACAAGTTATACACTTCAGGTATTGCTTCATTTTTATACATATTTGTTCAACAAATACTTTCAAGCTCTTAATATATTTATTCATTTGAGTAGTAGTAGTAGTAGTAGTACTTTTCCATTTTTTCCATTTTTTGTGGTTGGATTGTCCCTATTCTAGCTCAGGGTTGTGGATAATTGAACTTTAAAATTTGTTAAATCTTTAAACAAGATCAAAATGTTTAGAATATTAATAATGTGATAACCTTGTCCTAGATTTTGAAGATTAGCCATCCTATTACTAGAGGCGCCTCTAATTCATTAGATCTGTATGACGGCCAGTCGGCCTGATGGGTGTTGGTCTATTTAATTATGATGAAGTGTCTTTGACTGTTTGTATGCTTTGGTTTTGTACAAGATGGGTTTTGATGTATACATTCCCTTTACCATGTGACTCACCATGTGACCCTCGGGGGCAGGTTTAAAAACGGGGCGTCCTATGTGTATGAGTTAGTCTGATGAAGAGCTATGAGCTCGAAACGTTACTATTGATGTGCTAATAAATCTGCACAGAAGGGAGCTGATGTGTGCGGTCTCCTCTTTTTGCTTTTCATTTGAGTAGACCTATTTTTTCCACACCAATCTTCAAAAATTCAAGCAATTTTCCAACATCCTTCTTATAAGTTCTTCTTTTTAATTTTTTTCTCACCTATTTCAGATTTCAACCATTCAACTGTTAAACTATAAAGATGCAGGATTTCTACATTTTCCTCAAACTTTTTATTAACATGTTTAACTTTTACCCTTCAGATATGTTGTAGTTATTCTGCCCTTTAACGGATTGTAACTACTTCTATATTATTCTACTTTTACACTTCAGATATTGTTTCATCTATATTAGTAATGGTTCAAGAAAAAAATCTCTAACTGTTTTAAATAACAACAAATGCATCCATTCCATATCATTCAGCCTCCTGCTTACAAGTTATACTCTTCAGGTATTGCTTCATCTTTATTTATATTTGTTCAACAAATGCTTTCAAGCTGTTAATATATTTATTCATTTGAGTAGACTGAAATGTTAATTTTTTCACACCAATCTTCAAAAATTCTAGCAATTTTCCAAACATTTCATACAAATTCAACGTCCTTCTTATAAGTTTTACTTTTTAATCTTTTCTCACGTATTTCAGATTTCAACCCTTCTACTCTTACATGCTCGACTTTTAGCCTTCAGATATGATGTAGTTATTCTAACTTATCCTTACCTTTAAAGGATTGTAACAACTTCTATATTATTTTACTTTTATTCCTCAGATATTCTTTCATATATTAGTGATGGTTCAACAATGTTTTCAAGCCACCAGTTTTAAACTTGTTTGAGTAGACTCAAGCTTTTCAATTCATTCATACTATTCTTCATTAATTCAAGTAATTAGCACCCATTTCATACATCCTCCATCTTTCATCTTCTACTTTTACTATTCAGATATTGTTTAATCTACATTAGTAATGGTTCAAAAATGTTTTCAAACTGTCAGTTTTAAGTAAATCCGAGTAGACTTCAGACTTTCAATTTCTTCATACTGATCTTCAACAATTCAAGTAATTTCAAACCATTTCATACTCTTCATATATTGTTTCATCTCTTCAAGATTTCTTTAGCAGTTTCTTAACTTAATTCAGCATAGTTTCAACAATTTATTCAGCTCATTCAGCTTCCAGCTTCCAGCATTCACCCGTATTTCCTTCAGGAAATGCATTTTCTAGTTATTATTAATTAGTGTGACTGCTGAAGCAGTCACACTATTGTTCTTCTGTTTGGCCATTTTCTTCCGCCTTTTTACGGTCTTCTTCTAGTCCTTCATACTTTGTGCTATTTCAACAATTCATATATCAAAACGTGCAGCTTTTTTTGAACTTTATCGGCATTACTTTTCTCTTTTTAACTATTTATACTTTTTCAAATATTTAACTTTTTCTGATTTTTTTCAGCTTTATAATGTGTGTGTGTTGCGTCTAACGAGCAGAGCCAGAGTGGTGTCAGAGTGGAGAGAGGCAAAAAAACATTCTAGAGTTTTTCTGGCTAAACTGTCAGCACGGCCACAAATTAAACTCTAGACAAATTATTTTCTCCAGTTTTGTAGCCACACTTGTCTTCTGGCTAAAATTCTGGTCAAAAATGCAAAGAGACTTAGATAATAATTTAAAATATTTTTTAAATGCAGCCAGGGAGCTCTCTGCTCCCATTCAGCTCAATGCATTTTTTTCACATCAGCAGGAGAAGGAGCTCAACTTTGTAACTTGCCGTTAAGTGCTTTTTAATTCATTTTAATTCACCAAAAAATAGTCACAGGTCACAAAAAAGTCCTCTTCTTACTTGGTGTGGCTAATTTATACTAATTACTCTTTATTTTAAACATCATTGAAAAATCTCACATTCATCAAAGTCTCAACCTCTCTTCTTCATAACTCCACTGTAGTGTAGGGGTTAGGGTGGATGCTTGCCAACCTTAAGGTCACTGGTTCGAATCCAAGGGAAGAACTCTTGTTATGTTATGTTGAATTCTGCTCTCCTCCCCCGCCTTCAATTGGTTACAGGTGTTTGTTATCTCCTTGATTACCCATACCAGTTTGCAGCACATCATCACATTACAATGAATGACAACAGTCTTGAATGCAGTGTGCTCTCTGTAGCCGAGTGGCAGAGTAAAGGTTTAGTGATCATATGGTCATGGGTTCGATTCCTGCCTCAGTCATTTCACATCATTGCTTGACTTTTGATTCCAATTATTCAGCTGTCATTGGACAGTCTTTGATTCCTCATAGTATAAAGCTCATTGTAACTCAGGTTCTCTGTGGCCATATGGTTAGTGTGTTAGGTGTTGTGCTATTTCAACAATTCATATATCAAAACGTGCAGCTTTTTTTGAACTTTATCGGCATTACTTTTCTCTTTTTAACTATTTATACTTTTTCAAATATTTAACTTTTTCTGCAAATTAAACTCTAGACAAATTATTTTCTCCAGTTTTGTAGCCACACTTGTCTTCTGGCTAAAATTCTGGTCAAAAATGCAAAGAGACTTAGATAATAATTTTAAATATTTTTTAAATGCAGCCAGGGAGCTCTCTGCTCTCATTCAGCCCAATGCTGAGAGTTCTCCACAACTCTGTCTGTAGTCCAGTTGGTTACAGGTGTTTGTTAGAGACGCATTAATTGCTTCTGCCACCGTTTGCAGCACATCATCACATTACAATGGCAACATGCTTATGTCTGTGCTCTCTGTGGCGAAGTGGCAGAGTAAAGGTTTATTGATCATGAGGTCATGGGTTCGATTCCTTCCTTTTTTTTTTAAGCAGAAGCCAGTGATCCTCTTATCAAAGGTTTTCTTTACCCCTCACATACTGTCTCTGTCTGTAGCCTAGTGGTTAGCTTGCTGGTCTGGAGACCTGAAGGTTGCTGGTTCAAATCTTGCCTCAACAACAATTATAGTGAATTATTTTCCCAGTCGTCCTCTGTTGACTTCTGATAACTTGCTTCATGTTGAAACTGCTGCTCTCAGCCTGAAATTCACAGAAATTTTCATTCTAAGTCATTCAAGCTTGACTCTCAAGCTTTCTTGATGTTGACAGTGTGCAGATCATTAACAGACAACAGTCTCTGCAACTGTGTGTGCACCGTGGCCTAGAGGCAGAGTGGAAGTCTAATGACCATGAGGTTGTGGGTTCGATTCTGACCTTGGTCAAACATTTGTATGGTGATCACTGCTTGCACTATTTGCTAATTCTGCAACAGCGTTCAGTTGCTATCAGCAGTCACACCATTTCCATTCTTGGAAATGCTTTTTCTAGTATTATTATTATTCTTACTTCTTCCCTTTTTTGGCCCTTAACTACTTCTTCATACTTTCTACTATTCAAACAATTCATATATCAAAACGTGCGTCTTCTTCAGGAGATCATTGGATGTATTCAACTTTTTCATATCATTCATACTTTTCAAAATATTCAAACTTTATTGAAAAATTTTTCCCCATAGGAATACATTGAATCGGTCTTCAAACTGTTCAAATCCTCTCCTTCTTTGAACTTCAACTGCTTCAACATACTTTCACCTACAGACCTCATTCAACTTTTAAAATGTTCACAAAACTTTCAAGTATTCATGTTGCATTCAACTTTTTCATATCTTCTACCATTATTGATCAGTACACTTCAACTGTTCATGATCATTTTTTGACAAAATTCAAATTTAACATGCAAGTCAATGGCACGGAATTTTCAGAGCTAGAGTGATGATGACATCAGCTAGAGTGACAGAGAGTCTAAAAATCCTCTGACACTTTGCTCTCTAACCTGTCACCACGGCCACAAATTTCACTCTAGACACATAATTTTCCCCCACTTTGGTAGACAAACTTGTGCTGTGTCTGACAGTGTGCTCGAAAACGCAGAGAGACTAACAGAATTTAAACTGGGAGCCTCTAAGTGCAGCCAGTTCCCTCTCTTCCTCTCATTCACTCCCATTGAAAAGTAGGAGCAGATTTTCTGAGAAAAGCAGAAATGACCTCCTTATCTTTCCTGCGACTGTGAGAAAAGTTTTTGCCCTACAAACATTTAATGCACATTGGCTCGCTCAGGAAGGTCTCCTTGCCCCGATAGTCATGACCACATTCTGGTAAGAGGTACGGTTCTCTTTTCAGAGGCTGTTGTTCGGAGCTGCACAGAGCTCAAATCTCACTGCTCTGCTCTGTGTGGTGCAGACAGAGACAGAGAGACACACACACACATACACACGCAGACAGAGAGACACACAGACACAGAGACACACTGGCTCACAGCTCATAATCAGCCTCTAAATGAGTTCATATCTTTGAGGAGAATTTTTAAACATCTCTAATAATTTATTCCTCTTACATTTCAGTTTATTCTTGTAATGGAGATTTCAGGATTTGGAGCTTCTTCATGTCCTGACTTTCCTCTTTAACCCTTTACTTTGAAGGACTTGAACTTTTTCTCATTAATTCCAACAATTCAGACCATTTCTCAACCATTTAAGGACTTTCACATTTTTCATTTATAAATGTATATCTTCACACTCTTTTTTACACGTATCTTAAACAATTCTGGCATTTGCATCCATTCCACATCATTCAGTCTCTTTCTTTCTTTCTTTCTTTCTTTCTTTCTTTCTTTCTTTCTTTCTTTCTTTCTTTCTTTCTTTCTTTCTACTCCCTTTCCCATTCTTTTTTACTTCATTCCTTGTTTCCTTGTTTCTACCCCATTTCTATATATACCCCAGTTCTCATAATGGATATTTCAGGATTTGGAGCTTCTTCATGTCCTGACTTTAGACTTTTCCACCTTCAATCCTTACATTTTACTTTGAAGGACTTAGACTTTTTCCTCATTAATTCCAACAATTCAGGCCATTTCTCCACCATGTAAGGAGTTTCATATTTTTCATTTATAAATTTATATTTTCACACTATTTTTTACACTTAAACAATTCTGGGATTTGCATCCATTCCCTATCATTCAGTCTCTTGCTTACAAGTTATACACTTCAGGTATTGCTTCATTTTTATACATATTTGTTCAACAAATACTTTCAAGCTGTTAATATATTTATTCATTTGAGTAGACCTATTTTTTCCACACCAATCTTCAAAAATTCAAGCAATTTTCCAACATCCTTCTTATAAGTTCTTCTTTTTAATTTTTTTCTCACCTATTTCAGATTTCAACCATTCAACTGTTAAACTATAAAGATGCAGGATTTCTACATTTTCCTCAAACTTTTTATTAACATGTTTAACTTTTACCCTTCAGATATGTTGTAGTTATTTTTAGTTATTCTGCCCTTTAACGGATTGTAACTACTTCTATATTATTCTACTTTTACACTTCAGATATTGTTTCATCTATATTAGTAATGGTTCAAAAAAAAATTTCTAACTGTTTTAAATAACAACAAATGCATCCATTCCATATCATTCAGCCTCCTGCTTACAAGTTATACTCTTCAGGTATTGCTTCATCTTTATTTATATTTGTTCAACAAATGCTTTCAAGCTGTTAATATATTTATTCATTTGAGTAGACTGAAATGTAATTTTTTTCACACCAATCTTCAAAAGTTCAAGCAATTTTCCAAACATTTCTTACAAATTCAACGTCCTTCTTATAAGTTTTACTTTTTAATCTTTTCTCACGTATTTCAGATTTCAACCCTTCTACTCTTACATGCTCGACTTTTAGCCTTCAGATATGATGTAGTTATTCTAACTTATCCTTCCCTTTAAAGGATTGTAACAACTTCTATGTTATTTTACTTTTATTCCTCAGATATTCTTTCATATATTAGTAATGGTTCAACAATGTTTTCAAGCCACCAGTTTTAAACTTCTTTGAGTAGACTCAAGCTTTTCAATTCAGTCATACTATTCTTCATTAATTCAAGTAATTACCACCCATTTCATAAATCCTCCATCTTTCATCTTCTACTTTTACTATTCAGATATTGTTTAATCTACATTAGTAATGGTTCAAAAATGTTTTCAAACTGTCAGTTTTAAGTAAATCCGAGTAGACTTCAGACTTTCAATTTCTTCATACTGATCTTCAACAATTCAAGTAATTTCAAACCATTTCATACTCTTCATATATTGTTTCATCTCTTCAAGATTTCTTCAGCAGTTTCTTAACTTAATTCAGCATAGTTTCAACAATTTATTCAGCTCATTCAGCTTCCAGCTTCCAGCATTCACCCGTATTTCCTTCAGGAAATGCATTTTCTAGTTATTATTAATTAGGGTGAATGCTGAAAGCATTCACACTATTGTTATTCAAATCTTTATTATTATTCTTTTCACTTCTTCCCTTTTTTGGCCCTTAACTACTTCTTCATACTTTCTACTATTCAAACAATTCATATATCAAAACGTGCGTCTTCTTCAGGAGATTATGGGGTACATTCAACTTTTTCATATCATTCATACTTTTCAAAATATTCAAACTTTATTGAAAAATTTTTCCCCATAGGAATACATTGAATCGGTCTTCAAACTCTTAAAATCTTCTCCTTCTTTGAACTTCAACTGCTTCAACATACTTTCACCTACAGACTTCATTCCACTTTTAAAACGTTCACAAAACTTTCAAGTATTCACGGTATATTCAACTTTTTCATATCTTCTACCGTTATTGATCAGTACCCTTCAACTGTTCATGATCATTTTTTGACAAAATTCAAATTTAACATGCAAGTCAATGGCACGGAATTTTCAGAGCTAGAGTGGTGATGACATCAGCTAGAGTGACAGAGGTTCAAAATATCCTCTGACACTTTGCTCTCTATCCTGTCACCACGGCCACAAATTTCTTTCTAGACACATAATTTTCCCCCACTTTGGTAGACAAACTTGTGCTGTGTCTCACAGTGTGCTCGAAAACGCAGAGAGGCTAACAGAATTTAAACTGGGAGCCTCTAAGTGCAGCCAGTTCCCTCTCTTCCTCTCATTGACTCACATTGTAAAGTAGGAGCAGATTTTCTGAGAAAAGCAGAAATGACCTCCTTATATTTCTTGCGACGGTGAGAAAAGTTTTTGCCCTACAAACATTTAATGCACATTGGCTCGCTCAGGAAGGTCTCCTTGCCCCGATAGTCATGACCACATTCTGGTAAGAGGTACGGTTCTCTTTTCAGAGGCTGTTGTTCGGAGCTGCACAGAGCTCAAATCTCACTGTTCTGCTCTGTGTGGTGCAGACAGAGAGAGAGACACACACACACACACACACACACACACACAGACAGATAGACACACAGACACAGAGACACACAGACACAGAGACACACAGACACAGAGACAAACTGGCTTACAGCTCATAATCAGCCTCTAAATGAGTTCATATCTTTGAGGGGAATTTTTAAACATCTCTAATAATTTATTTCTCTTACATACATTTCAGTTTATTCTCGTAATGGAGATTTCAGGATTAGGAAGATTTTCAGGATTTGGAGCTTCTTCATGTGCTGACTTTAGACTTTTCCAATTCTTTAACCCTTACATTTTACTTTGAAGGACTTTTCCCTCATTAATTCCAACAATTCAGGCCATTTCTCAACCATTTAAGGACTTTCGCATTTTTCATTCATAAATGTATATTTTCACACTATTTTTTACACTTATTTATTATTATTATTTATTAATTATTCTTGCATTTGCATCCATTCCATATCATTCAGCCTCTTGCTTACAAGTTATAGGCTACTCTTCAGGTATTGCTTCATCTTTATTTATATTTGTTCAAGAAATGCTTTCAAGCTGTTAATATATTTATTCAGTTGAGTAGACTGAAATGTTAATTTTTTCACACCAATCTTCAAAAAATGTGAGTAATTTTCCAAACATTTCATACAAATTCGACATCCTTCTTATAAGTTTTACTTTTTAATATGTTCTCACCTATTTCAGATTTCAACCATTCGACTGTTAAACTATAAATATGCATGATTTCTACATTTTCCTCAAACTTTTTATTAACATGTTTTACTTTTACCCTTCAGATATGTTGTAGTTATTTTTAGTTATTCTGCCCTTTAACAGATTGTAACTACCTCTATATTATTCTACTTTTACACTTCAGATATTGTTTCATCTATATTAGTAATGGTTCAAAAAATGTTTTCAAACTGTTTTAAATAAATTGTGCACTTTAACCTTTCAATTCATTCATACTATTCTTCACTAATTCAAGTAATTAGCACCCATTTCATACATCCTCCATCTTTCATCTTCTACTTTTACTATTCAGATATTGTTTAATCTACATTAGTAATGGTTCAAAAATGTTTTCAAACTGTCAGTGTTAAAGCAGAAGTAAGTGGTCCGGTCGTTTTCGCTAATGCTGCGTTCCAGGCAGGCTTTTGAAATCGTAAATTACAGCTTCAAGTAACAACTTACGACTTTGTAGCGTTTCAGGCAACCCACTTTTGTTTTTCCGACCTGTTTTACCTGTGAAAGTCACTATAACGGCCACTCGTAACTTCTGACCCGTGAACTCGTACCAGATCGAACTGGTACCACTTCACGGTCGGAAAAATACGAGTTTCCTTGAACGCACCATAACAGTCCTCATCCCTACGTCACCACATTCACGGCCTCCCTTGGCTGCACACACAGCCCTGCATGCCGTTCTCTCTCCTCATTGGATAAAAACTGTAGGATACGATAAATGTTTTCTCTTCGGCTCAGAGCAGAGCAGAGTGACTGAGAGACCCGTGTTCCGGTCCAAACACTCTATGTAAGTGATTGCTGTCGGAAGATATAACTATTTAAGACTTATATTAACACAAATATATCACTTACTTCTGCTTTAAGTAAATCTGAGTAGACTTTCAATTTCTTCATACTGATCTTCAACAATTTTTCCACCTCTTTTCCACCTCATTCATACTATTCTTTACCAATTCAAGTAATTACCACCCATTTCATACATCCTCCAGCTTTCATCTTCTACTTTTACTCTTTAGATATTGTTTCATCTATATTAGTAATGGTTCAAAAAATGTTTTCAAACTGTTTCAAATAAATTGTGCACTTTAACCTTTCAATTCATTCATACTATTCTTCACTAATTCAAGTAATTAGCACCCATTTCATACATCCTCCATCTTTCATCTTCTACTTTTACTATTCAGATATTGTTTCATCTATATTAGTAATGGTTCAAAAAATGTTTTCAAACTGTTTCAAATAAATTGTGCACTTTAACCTTTCAATTCATTCATACTGTTCTTCACTAATTCAAATAATTACCACCCATTTCATACATCCTCCATCTTTCATCTTCTACTTTTACTATTCAGATATTGTTTAATCTACATTAGTATTGGTTCAAAAATGTTTTCAAACTGTCAGTTTTAAGTAAATCTGAGTAGACTTCAGACTTTCAATTTCTTCATACTCATCTTCAACAATTCAAGTAATTTCAAACCATTTCATACTCTTCATATATTCAAGATTTCTTCAGCAGTTTCTTAACTTAATTCAGCATAGTTTCAACAATTTATTCAGCTCATTCAGTTTACAGCTTTCAGCATTCACCCGTATTTCCTTCAGGAAATGCATTTTCTAGTATTATTATTATTCTTACTTCTTCCCTTTTTTGGCCCTTAACTACTTCTTCATACTTTCTACTATTCAAACAATTCATATATCAAAACGTGCGGCTTCTTCAGGAGATCATGGGATGTATTCAACTTTTTCATATCATTCATACTTTTCAAAATATTCAAACTTTATTGAAAAATTTTTCCCCATAGGAATACATTGAATCGGTCTTCAAAATGTTCAAATCCTCTCCTTCTTTGAACTTCAACTGCTTCAACATACTTTCACCTACAGACTTCATTCCACTTTTAAAACGTTCACAAAACTTTCAAGTATTCACGGTATATTCAACTTTTTCATATCTTCTACCGTTATTGATCAGTACCCTTCAACTGTTCATGATCATTTTTTGACAAAATTCAAATTTAACATGCAAGTCAATGGCACGGAATTTTCAGAGCTAGAGTGATGATGACATCAGCTAGAGTGACAGAGAGTCTAAAAATCCTCTGACACTTTGCTCTCTATCCTGTCACCACGGCCACAAATTTCTTTCTAGACACATAATTTTCCCCCACTTTGGTAGACAAACTTGTGCTGTGTCTCACAGTGTGCTCGAAAACGCAGAGAGGCTAACAGAATTTAAACTGGGAGCCTCTAAGTGCAGCCAGTTCCCTCTCTTCCTCTCATTGACTCACATTGTAAAGTAGGAGCAGATTTTCTGAGAAAAGCAGAAATGACCTCCTTATATTTCTTGCGACGGTGAGAAAAGTTTTTGCCCTACAAACATTTAATGCACATTGGCTCGCTCAGGAAGGTCTCCTTGCCCCGATAGTCATGACCACATTCTGGTAAGAGGTACGGTTCTCTTTTCAGAGGCTGTTGTTCGGAGCTGCACAGAGCTCAAATCTCACTGCTCTGCTCTGTGTGGTGCAGACACAGAGAGAGAGACACACTGGCTTACAGCTCATAATCAGCCTCTAAATGAGTTCATATCTTTGAGGGGAATTTTTAAACATCTCTAATAATTTATTTCTCTTACATACATTTCAGTTTATTCTTGTAATGGAGATTTCAGGATTTGGAGCTTCTTCATGTCCTGACTTTCCTCTTTAACCCTTTACTTTGAAGGACTTGAACTTTTTCTCATTAATTCCAACAATTCAGACCATTTCTCAACCATTTAAGGACTTTCACATTTTTCATTTATGAATGTATATCTTCACACTCTTTTTTTACACGTATCTTAAACAATTCTGGCATTTGCATCCATTCCACATCATTCAGTCTCTTTCTTTCTTTCTACTCCCTTTCTCTTTCTTTTTACTTCATTCCTTGTTTCCTTGTTTCTACCCCATTTCTATATATACCCCAGTTCTCATAATGGATATTTCAGGATTTGGAGCTTCTTCATGTCCTGACTTTAGACTTTTCCACCTTCAATCCTTACATTTTACTTTGAAGGACTTTGACTTTTTCCTCATTAATTCCAACAATTCAGGCCATTTCTCAACCATGTAAGGAGTTTCATATTTTTCATTTATAAATTTATATTTTCACACTATTTTTTACACTTAAACAATTCTGGGATTTGCATCCATTCCCTATCATTCAGTCTCTTGCTTACAAGTTATACACTTCAGGTATTGCTTCATTTTTATACATATTTGTTCAACAAATACTTTCAAGCTCTTAATATATTTATTCATTTGAGTAGACCTATTTTTTCCACACCAATCTTCAAAAATTCAAGCAATTTTCCAACATCCTTCTTATAAGTTCTTCTTTTTAATTTTTTTCTCACCTATTTCAGATTTCAACCATTCAACTGTTAAACTATAAAGATGCAGGATTTCTACATTTTCCTCAAACTTTTTATTAACATGTTTAACTTTTACCCTTCAGATATGTTGTAGTTATTCTGCCCTTTAACGGATTGTAACTACTTCTATATTATTCTACTTTTACACTTCAGATATTGTTTCATCTATATTAGTAATGGTTCAAAAAAAAAATTCTAACTGTTTTAAATAACAACAAATGCATCCATTCCATATCATTCAGCCTCCTGCTTACAAGTTATACTCTTCAGGTATTGCTTCATCTTTATTTATATTTGTTCAACAAATGCTTTCAAGCTGTTAATATATTTATTCATTTGAGTAGACTGAAATGTTAATTTTTTCACACCAATCTTCAAAAATTCAAGCAATTTTCCAAACATTTCATACAAATTCAACGTCCTTCTTATAAGTTTTACTTTTTAATCTTTTCTCACGTATTTCAGATTTCAACCCTTCTACTCTTACATGCTCGACTTTTAGCCTTCAGATATGATGTAGTTATTCTAACTTATCCTTACCTTTAAAGGATTGTAACAACTTCTATATTATTTTACTTTTATTCCTCAGATATTCTTTCATATATTAGTGATGGTTCAACAATGTTTTCAAGCCACCAGTTTTAAACTTGTTTGAGTAGACTCAAGCTTTTCAATTCATTCATACTATTCTTCATTAATTCAAGTAATTAGCACCCATTTCATACATCCTCCATCTTTCATCTTCTACTTTTACTATTCAGATATTGTTTAATCTACATTAGTAATGGTTCAAAAATGTTTTCAAACTGTCAGTTTTAAGTAAATCCGAGTAGACTTCAGACTTTCAATTTCTTCATACTGATCTTCAACAATTCAAGTAATTTCAAACCATTTCATACTCTTCATATATTGTTTCATCTCTTCAAGATTTCTTCAGCAGTTTCTTAACTTAATTCAGCATAGTTTCAACAATTTATTCAGCTCATTCAGCTTCCAGCTTTCAGCATTCACCCGTATTTCCTTCAGGAAATGCATTCTCTAGTTAATATTATTATTAGGGTGAATGCTGAAAGCATTCACACTATTGTTATTCAAATCTTTATTAGGGTGAATGCTGAAAGCATTCACACTATTGTTATTCAAATCTTTATTATTAATATTATTATTATTCTTACTTCTTCCCTTTTTTGGCCCTTAACTACTTCTTCATACTTTCTACTATTCAAACAATTCATATATCAAAACGTGCGTCTTCTTCAGGAGATCATTGGATGTATTCAACTTTTTCATATCATTCATACTTTTCAAAATATTCAAACTTTATTGAAAAATTTTTCCCCATAGGAATACATTGAATCGGTCTTCAAACTGTTCAAATCCTCTCCTTCTTTGAACTTCAACTGCTTCAACATACTTTCACCTACAGACCTCATTCAACTTTTAAAATGTTCACAAAACTTTCAAGTATTCATGTTGCATTCAACTTTTTCATATCTTCTACCATTATTGATCAGTACACTTCAACTGTTCATGATCATTTTTTGACAAAATTCAAATTTAACATGCAAGTCAATGGCACGGAATTTTCAGAGCTAGAGTGATGATGACATCAGCTAGAGTGACAGAGAGTCTAAAAATCCTCTGACACTTTGCTCTCTAACCTGTCACCACGGCCACAAATTTCACTCTAGACACATAATTTTCCCCCACTTTGGTAGACAAACTTGTGCTGTGTCTGACAGTGTGCTCGAAAACGCAGAGAGACTAACAGAATTTAAACTGGGAGCCTCTAAGTGCAGCCAGTTCCCTCTCTTCCTCTCATTCACTCCCATTGAAAAGTAGGAGCAGATTTTCTGAGAAAAGCAGAAATGACCTCCTTATCTTTCCTGCGACGGTGAGAAAAGTTTTTGTCCTACAAACATTTAATGCACATTGGCTCGCTCAGGAAGGTCTCCTTGCCCCGATAGTCATGACCACATTCTGGTAAGAGGTACGGTTCTCTTTTCAGAGGCTGTTGTTCGGAGCTGCACAGAGCTCAAATCTCACTGCTCTGCTCTGTGTGGTGCAGACACAGAGAGAGACACACACACACACACACACACACACACATACACAGACAGATAGACACACAGACACAGAGACACACTGGCTTACAGCTCATAATCAGCCTCTAAATGAGTTCATATCTTTGAGGGGAATTTTTAAACATCTCTAATAATTTATTTCTCTTACATACATTTCAGTTTATTCTTGTAATGGAGATTTCAGGATTTGGAGCTTCTTCATGTCCTGACTCATGTCCTCTTTAACCCTTTATTTTGAAGGACTTGAACTTTTTCTCATTAATTCCAACAATTCAGACCATTTCTCAACCATTTAAGGACTTTCACATTTTTCATTTATGGATGTATATCTTCACACTCTTTTTTACACGTATCATAAACAATTCTGGCATTTGCATCCAATCCACATCATTCAGTCTCTTTCTTTCTTTCTACTCCCTTTCTCTTTCTTTTTACTTCATTCCTTGTTTCCTTGTTTCTACCCCATTTCTATATATACCCCAGTTCTCATAATGGATATTTCAGGATTTGGAGCTTCTTCATGTCCTGACTTTAGACTTTTCCACCTTCAATCCTTACATTTTACTTTGAAGGACTTGGACTTTTTCCTCATTAATTCCAACAATTCAGGCCATTTCTCAACCATTTAAGGAGTTTCATATTTTTCATTTATAAATTTATATTTTCACACTATTTTTTACACTTAAACAATTCTGGGATTTGCATCCATTCCCTATCATTCAGTCTCTTGCTTACAAGTTATACACTTCAGGTATTGCTTCATTTTTATACATATTTGTTCAACAAATACTTTCAAGCTCTTAATATATTTATTCATTTGAGTAGACCTATTTTTTCCACACCAATCTTCAAAAATTCAAGCAATTTTCCAACATCCTTCTTATAAGTTCTACTTTTTAATTTTTTTCTCACCTATTTCAGATTTCAACCATTCAACTGTTAAACTATAAAGATGCAGGATTTCTACATTTTCCTCAAACTTTTTATTAACATGTTTAACTTTTACCCTTCAGATATGTTGTAGTTATTCTGCCCTTTAACCGATTGTAACTACTTCTATATTATTCTACTTTTACACTTCAGATATTGTTTCATCTATATTAGTAATGGTTCAAAAAAAAATTCTAACTGTTTTAAATAACAACAAATGCATCCATTCCATATCATTCAGCCTCCTGCTTACAAGTTATACTCTTCAGGTATTGCTTCATCTTTATTTATATTTGTTCAACAAATGCTTTCAAGCTGTTAATATATGTATTCATTTGAGTAGACTGAAATGTTAATTTTTTCACACCAATCTTCAAAAATTCAAGCAATTTTCCAAACATTTCATACAAATTCAACGTCCTTCTTATAACTTTTACTTTTTAATCTTTTCTCATGTATTTCAGATTTCAACCCTTCTACTCTTACATGCTCGACTTTTAGCCTTCAGATATGATGTAGTTATTCTAACTTATCCTTACCTTTAAAGGATTGTAACAACTTCTATATTATTTTACTTTTATTCCTCAGATATTCTTTCATATATTAGTGATGGTTCAACAATGTTTTCAAGCCACCAGTTTTAAACTTGTTTGAGTAGACTCAAGCTTTTCAATTCATTCATACTATTCTTCATTAATTCAAGTAATTACCACCCATTTCATACATCCTCCATCTTTCATCTTCTACTTTTACTATTCAGATATTGTTTAATCTACATTAGTAATGGTTCAAAAATGTTTTCAAACTGTCAGTTTTAAGTAAATCTGAGTAGACTTCAGACTTTCAATCTCTTCATACTGATCTTCAACAATTCAAGTAATTTCAAACCATTTCATACTCTTCATATATTATTTCATCTCTTCAAGATTTCTTCAGCAGTTTCTTAACTTAATTCAGCATAGTTTCAACAATTTATTCAGCTCATTCAGCTTCCAGCTTTCAGCATTCACCCGTATTTCCTTCAGGAAATGCATTTTCTAGTTAGGGTGAATGCTGAAAGCATTCACACTATTGTTATTCAAATCTTTATTATTATTATTCTATCTTCCCTTTTTTGGCCCTTAACTACTTCTTCATACTTCATAATATTCAAACAATTCATATATCAAAACGTGCGTCTTCTTCAGGAGATCATTGGATGTATTCAACTTTTTCATATCATTCATACTTTTCAAAATATTCAAACTTTATTGAAAAATTTTTCCCCATAGGAATACATTGAAACGGTCTTCAAACTCATCAAATTTTCTCCTTCTTTGAACTTCAACTGCTTCAACATACTTTCACCTACAGACTTCATTCAACTTTTAAAACGTTCACAAAACTTTCAAGTATTCACGGTATATTCAACTTTTTCATATCTTCTACCGTTATTGATCAGTACACTTCAACTGTTCATGATAATTTTTTGACAAAATTCAAATTTAACATGCAAGTCAATGGCACGGAATTTTCAGAGCTAGAGTGATGATGACATCAGCTAGAGTGACAGAGGTTCAAAAAATCCTCTGACACTTTGCTCTCTATCCTGTCACCACGGCCACAAATTTCACTCTAGACACATAATTTTCCCCCACTTTGGTAGACAAACTTGTCCTGTGTCTGACAGTGTGCTCGAAAACGCAGAGAGGCTAACAGAATTTAAACTGGGAGCCTCTAAGTGCAGCCAGTTCCCTCTCTTCCTCTCATTGACTCCCATTGTAAAGTAGGAGCAGATTTTCTGAGAAAAGCAGAAATGACCTCCTTATATTTCTTGCGACGGTGAGAAAAGTTTTTGCCCTACAAACATTTAATGCACATTGGCTCGCTCAGGAAGGTCTCCTTGCCCCGATAGTCATGACCACATTCTGGTAAGAGGTACGGTTCTCTTTTCAGAGGCTGTTGTTCGGAGCTGCACAGAGCTCAAATCTCACTGCTCTGCTCTGTGTGGTGCAGACACAGAGAGAGAGACACACACACAGACAGATAGACACACAGACACAGAGACACACTGGCTTACAGCTCATAATCAGCCTCTAAATGAGTTTATATCTTTGAGGGGAATTTTTAAACATCTCTAATAATGTATTTCTCTTACATACATTTCAGTTTATTCTTGTAATGGAGATTTCAGGATTTGGAGCTTCTTCGTGTCCTGACTTTCCTCTTTAACCCTTTACTTTGAAGGACTTGAACTTTTTCTCATTAATTCCAACAATTCAGACCATTTCTCAACCATTTAAGGACTTTCACATTTTTCATTTATGGATGTATATCTTCACACTCTTTTTTACACGTATCATAAACAATTCTGGCATTTGCATCCAATCCACATCATTCAGTCTCTTTCTTTCTTTCTACTCCCTTTCTCTTTCTTTTTACTTCATTCCTTGTTTCCTTGTTTCTACCCCATTTCTATATATACCCCAGTTCTCATAATGGATATTTCAGGATTTGGAGCTTCTTCATGTCCTGACTTTAGACTTTTCCACCTTCAATCCTTACATTTTACTTTGAAGGACTTGGACTTTTTCCTCATTAATTCCAACAATTCAGGCCATTTCTCAACCATGTAAGGAGTTTCATATTTTTCATTTATAAATGTATATTTTCACACTATTTTTTTACACTTAAACAATTCTGGGATTTGCATCCATTCCCTATCATTCAGTCTCTTGCTTACAAGTTATACACTTCAGGTATTGCTTCATTTTTATACATATTTGTTCAACAAATACTTTCAAGCTCTTAATATATTTATTCATTTGAGTAGACCTATTTTTTCCACACCAATCTTCAAAAATTCAAGCAATTTTCCAACATCCTTCTTATAAGTTCTTCTTTTTATTTTTTTTCTCACCTATTTCAGATTTCAACCATTCAACTGTTAAACTATAAAGATGCAGGATTTCTACATTTTCCTCAAACTTTTTATTAACATGTTTAACTTTTACCCTTCAGATATGTTGTAGTTATTCTGCCCTTTAACGGATTGTAACTACTTCTATATTATTCTACTTTTACACTTCAGATATTGTTTCATCTATATTAGTAATGGTTCAAAAAAAAAATTCTAACTGTTTTAAATAACAACAAATGCATCCATTCCATATCATTCAGCCTCCTGCTTACAAGTTATACTCTTCAGGTATTGCTTCATCTTTATTTATATTTGTTCAACAAATGCTTTCAAGCTGTTAATATATTTATTCATTTGAGTAGACTGAAATGTTAATTTTTTCACACCAATCTTCAAAAATTCAAGCAATTTTCCAAACATTTCATACAAATTCAACGTCCTTCTTATAAGTTTTACTTTTTAATCTTTTCTCACGTATTTCAGATTTCAACCCTTCTACTCTTACATGCTTGACTTTTAGCCTTCAGATATGATGTAGTTATTCTAACTTATCCTTACCTTTAAAGGATTGTAACAACTTCTATATTATTTTACTTTTATTCCTCAGATATTCTTTCATATATTAGTGATGGTTCAACAATGTTTTCAAGCCACCAGTTTTAAACTTGTTTGAGTAGACTCAAGCTTTTCAATTCATTCATACTGTTCTTCACTAATTCAAGTAATTACCACCCATTTCATACATCCTCCATCTTTCATCTTCTACTTTTACTATTCAGATATTGTTTAATCTACATTAGTAATGGTTCAAAAATGTTTTCAAACTGTCAGTTTTAAGTAAATCTGAGTAGACTTCAGACTTTCAATTTCTTCATACTGATCTTCAACAATTCAAGTAATTTCAAACCATTTCATACTCTTCATATATTGTTTCATCTCTTCAAGATTTCTTCAGCAGTTTCTTAACTTAATTCAGCATAGTTTCAACAATTTATTCAGCTCATTCAGCTTCCAGCTTTCAGCATTCACCCGTATTTCCTTCAGGAAATGCATTTTCTAGTTATTATTAATATTATTATTATTCTTACTTCTTCCCTTTTTTGGCCCTTAACTACTTCTTCATACTTTCTACTATTCAAACAATTCATATATCAAAACGTGCGGCTTCTTCAGGAGATCATGGGATGTATTCAACTTTTTCATATCATTCATACTTTTCAAAATATTCAAACTTTATTGAAAAATTTTTCCCCATAGGAATACATTGAATCGGTCTTCAAACTGTTCAAATCCTCTCCTTCTTTGAACTTCAACTGCTTCAACATACTTTCACCTACAGACCTCATTCAACTTTTAAAATGTTCACAAAACTTTCAAGTATTCACGGTATATTCAACTTTTTCATATCTTCTACCATTATTGATCAGTACACTTCAACTGTTCATGATCATTTTTTGACAAAATTCAAATTTAACATGCAAGTCAATGGCACGGAATTTTCAGAGCTAGAGTGATGATGACATCAGCTAGAGTGACAGAGAGTCTAAAAATCCTCTGACACTTTGCTCTCTAACCTGTCACCACGGCCACAAATTACACTCTAGACACATCATTTTCCCCCACTTTGGTAGACAAACTTGTGCTGTGTCTCACAGTGTGCTCGAAAACGCAGAGAGGCTAACAGAATTTAAACTGGGAGCCTCTAAGTGCAGCCAGTTCCCTCTCTTCCTCTCATTGACTCCCATTAAAAAGTAGGAGCAGATTTTCTGAGAAAAGCAGAAATGACCTCCTTATATTTCTTGCGACTGTGAGAAAAGTTTTTGTCCTACAAACATTTAATGCACATTGGCTCGCTCAGGAAGGTCTCCTTGCCCCGATAGTCATGACCACATTCTGGTAAGAGGTACGGTTCTCTTTTCAGAGGCTGTTGTTCGGAGCTGCACAGAGCTCAAATCTCACTGCTCTGCTCTGTGTGGTGCAGACAGAGAGAGAGAGACACACACACACACACACACACACACAGACAGATAGACACACAGACACAGAGACACACTGGCTTACAGCTCATAATCAGCCTCTAAATGAGTTCATATCTTTGAGGGGAATTTTTAAACATCTCTAATAATTTATTTCTCTTACATACATTTCAGTTTATTCTTGTAATGGAGATTTCAGGATTTGGAGCTTCTTCATGTCCTGACTTTCCTCTTTAACCCTTTACTTTGAAGGACTTGAACTTTTTCTCATTAATTCCAACAATTCAGACCATTTCTCAACCATTTAAGGACTTTCACATTTTTCATTTATGAATGTATATCTTCACACTCTTTTTTTTTTTTTTACACTTATCTTAAAACAATTCTGGCATTTGCATCCATTCCATATCATTCAGCCTCCTGCTTACAAGTTATAGACTTGAGGTATTGCTTCATCTTTATACATATTTGTTCATGCTTCCAAGCTGTTAATAATATATATATTTATTTGAGAAGACTTAAATGTTAATTTTTCATACTAACCTTCAAAAATTCAAGCAATTTTCCAAACACTTCATACAAATTCAACACCCTTCTTAAATTACTTTTTAATATTTTCTTACCTATTTCAGATTTCAACCATTCCACTGTTAAACTGTAAATATGCAGGATTTCTACATTTTCCTCAAACTTTTTATTGACATGTTTTACTTTTACCATTCAGATATGTTGTAGTTATTTTTAGTTATTCTCCCCTTTAACAGATTGTATCTATATTATTCTACTTTTGCACTTCAGATATTCTTTCATCTATTAGTAATGGTTCAAAAATGTTTTCAAACTGTTTTAAATAAATCTGAGTGCACTTTAACCTTTCAATTCATTCATACTATTCTTCACTAATTCAAGTAATTACCACCCATTTCATACATCCTCCATCTTTCATCTTCTACTTTTACTATTCAGATATTGTTTAATCTACATTAGTAATGGTTCAAAAATGTTTTCAAACTGTCAGTTTTAAGTAAATCTGAGTAGACTTCAGACTTTCAATTTCTTCATACTGATCTTCAACAATTCAAGTAATTTCAAACCATTTCATACTCTTCATATATTGTTTCTTCTCTTCAAGATTTCTTCAGCAGTTTCTTAACTTAATTCAGCATAGTTTCAACAATTTATTCAGCTCATTCAGCTTCCAGCTTTCAGCATTCACCCGTATTTCCTTCAGGAAATGCATTCTCTAGTTATTCTTACTTCTTCCCTTTTTTGGCCCTTAACTACTTCTTCATACTTTCTACTATTCAAACAATTCATATATCAAAACGTGCGGCTTCTTCAGGAGATCATGGGATGTATTCAACTTTTTCATATCATTCATACTTTTCAAAATATTCAAACTTTATTGAAAAATTTTTCCCCATAGGAATACATTGAATCGGTCTTCAAACTGTTCAAATCCTCTCCTTCTTTGAACTTCAACTGCTTCAACATACTTTCACCTACAGACTTCATTCCACTTTTAAAACGTTCACAAAACTTTCAAGTATTCACGGTATATTCAACTTTTTCATATCTTCTACAGTTATTGATCAGTACCCTTCAACTGTTCATGATCACTTTTTGACAAAATTCAAATTTAACATGCAAGTCAATGGCACGGAATTTTCAGAGCTAGAGTGGTGATGACATCAGCTAGAGTGACAGAGAGTCTAAAAATCCTCTGACACTTTGCTCTCTATCCTGTCACCACGGCCACAAATTTCTTTCTAGACACATAATTTTCCCCCACTTTGGTAGACAAACTTGTGCTGTGTCTCACAGTGTGCTCGAAAACGCAGAGAGGCTAACAGAATTTAAACTGGGAGCCTCTAAGTGCAGCCAGTTCCCTCTCTTCCTCTCATTGACTCACATTGTAAAGTAGGAGCAGATTTTCTGAGAAAAGCAGAAATGACCTCCTTATATTTCTTGCGACGGTGAGAAAAGTTTTTGCCCTACAAACATTTAATGCACATTGGCTCGCTCAGGAAGGTCTCCTTGCCCCGATAGTCATGACCACATTCTGGTAAGAGGTACGGTTCTCTTTTCAGAGGCTGTTGTTCGGAGCTGCACAGAGCTCAAATCTCACTGCTCTGCTCTGTGTGGTGCAGACACAGAGAGAGAGACACACAGACACACACACACACACACACACACACACACACACACGCACACACACACACACACACACACACAGACAGAGAGACACACAACCACAGAGACACACTGGCTTACAGCTCATAATCAGCCTCTAAATGAGTTCATATCTTTGAGGGGAATTTTTAAACATCTCTAATAATTTATTTCTCTTACATTTCAGTTTATTCTTGTAATGGAGATTTCAGGATTTGGAGCTTCTTCATGTCCTGACTTTCCTCTTTAACCCTTTACTTTGAAGGACTTGAACTTTTTCTCATTAATTCCAACAATTCAGACCATTTAAGGACTTTCACATTTTTCATTTATGAATGTATATCTTCACACTCTTTTTTTAAACGTATCTTAAACAATTCTGGCATCATTCAGTCTCTTTCTTTCTTTCTTTCTTTCTACTCCCTTTCTCTTTCTTTTTACTTCATTCCTTGTTTCCTTGTTTCTACCCCATTTCTATATATGCCCCAGTTCTCATAATGGATATTTCAGGATTTGGAGCTTCTTCATGTCCTGACTTTAGACTTTTCCACCTTCAATCCTTACATTTTACTTTGAAGGACTTGGACTTTTTCCTCATTAATTCCAACAATTCAGGCCATTTCTCAACCATGTAAGGAGTTTCATATTTTTCATTTATAAATTTATATTTTCACACTATTTTTTACACTTAAACAATTCTGGGATTTGCATCCATTCCCTATCATTCAGTCTCTTGCTTACAAGTTATACACTTCAGGTATTGCTTCGTTTTTATACATATTTGTTCAACAAATACTTTCAAGCTCTTAATATATTTATTCATTTGAGTAGACCTATTTTTTCCGCACCAATCTTCAAAAATTCAAGCAATTTTCCAACATCCTTCTTATAAGTTCTTCTTTTTAATTTTTTTCTCACCTATTTCAGATTTCAACCATTCAACTGTTAAACTATAAAGATGCAGGATTTCTACATTTTCCTCAAACGTTTTATTAACATGTTTAACTTTTACCCTTCAGATATGTTGTAGTTATTTTTAGTTATTCTGCCCTTTAACGGATTGTAACTACTTCTATATTATTCTACTTTTACACTTCAGATATTGTTTCATCTATATTAGTAATGGTTCAAAAAAAAAAATTCTAACTGTTTTAAATAACAACAAATGCATCCATTCCATATCATTCAGCCTCCTGCTTACAAGTAATTTTCCAAACATTTCTTACAAATTCAACGTCCTTCTTATAAGTTTTACTTTTTAATCTTTTCTCACGTATTTCAGATTTCAACCCTTCTACTCTTACATGCTCGACTTTTAGCCTTCAGATATGATGTAGTTATTAGTGTGACTGCTGAAGCAGTCACACTATTGTTCTTCTGTTTGGCCATTTTCTTCCGCCTTTTTACGGTCTTCTTCTAGTCCTTCATACTTTGTGCTATTTCAACAATTCATATATCAAAACGTGCAGCTTTTTTTGAACTTTATCGGCATTACTTTTCTCTTTTTAACTCTTTATACTTTTTAAAATATTTAACTTTTTCTGATTTTTTTCAGCTTTATAATGTGTGTGTATTGCGTCTAACGAGCAGAGCCAGAGTGGTGCCAGAGTGGAGAGAGGCAAAAAAACATTCTAGAGTTTTTCTGGCTAAACTGTCAGCACGGCCACAAATTAAACTCTAGACAAATTATTTTCTCCAGTTTTGTAGCCACACTTGTCTTCTGGCTAAAATTCTGGTCAAAAATGCAAAGAGACTTAGATAATAATTTAAAATATTTTTTAAATGCAGCCAGGGAGCTCTCTGCTCTCATTCAGCTCAATGTATTTTTTTCACAGCAGCAGGAGAAGGAGCTCAACTTTGTAACTTGCTGTTAGGTGCTTTTTAATTCATTTTAATTCACCAAAAAATAGTCACAGGTCACAAAAAAGTCCTCTTCTTACTTGGTGTGGCTAATTTATACTAATTTCTCTTTATTTTAAGAATCATTGAAAAATCTCACATTCATCAAAGTCTCAACCTCTCTTCACCACAACTTCACTGTAGTATAGGGGTTAGGGTGGCCGTTTGCCAACCCTAAGGTCACTGGTTCGAATCCAAGGGAAGAACTCTTGTTATGTTATGTTGAATTCTGCTCTCCTCCACCGCCTTCAATTGGTTACAGGTGTTTGTTATCTCCTTGATTACTCATACCAGTTTGCAGCACATCATCACATTACAATGAATGACAACAGTCTTGAAAGCAGTGTGCTCTCTGTAGCTGAGTGGCAGAGTAAAGGCTTAATGCTCATAAGGTCATGGGTTCGATTCCTACCTCAGTCATTTCACATCATTGCTTGACTTTTGATTCCGATTATTCAGCTGTCATTGGACAGTCTTTGATTCCTGATAGTATAAAGCTCATTGTAACTCAGGTTCTCTGCACATTTACAAGCCTAATGTAACTTGAGTTCAGTGAGCTGGAGCCCAGCCCGAACTCACAAGACGGGCAGGCTTGCAGGCCTAGATGTGGTGTTGCACAGATGTGACAGTGACAGTTTCCTCATTATTAATCCTCATTATTATAGTAAATGAGGTTGCTCTTCAATATATTTCCAAATTTAAATAAAGGTTATAATAATAATTAAACCTGGGCTATCATCCTATCCTTCCTCGTTCATGTTGTGAGGACAGGACAAAGTCTCTTGGACATGAGAGGTGGGCAGGTGCTTCTCTTGCACTCCTTCACTCACCCACTCTTGATTGGCATATAAATGAATGTTAAATGAAAATAAAAACTAGTTTGGAAATAATACATACCGTACATGCAAAAATGCGAAATTTAAATAATATAGGTTAATATAAAGTATTTTCTATTCTATAGTGACTACAGCTGGCCAAAATTGGCCCCCAGCTTATCATGCCACACCTGTCATGTCTTAGATGTTATGAGTATTTCATGATACAATGTAGCCTAATAGTCTATATTGTTGTGTCTAGGGGTGTCCTCAACTCAGAATTGTGTTTATGCTGAATAGAAACTTCAAGTATTCATTGTGTGACCATGATATGATTACTTGTTTTGCAAAACATCAACAAGACATTATAACATCTGAACTGTTTATGATAGAGACGAGCTGTAAACATCATCTGAATTGTGAGATTATCTACTTTCCTAGGCTCCTTGAGTGGTGCCTCTATGACAAGGGACCGGGTGCGTGTAATCATGTGGTGCAGGAACAGATGCAGAAATTTTTCTGGTCTTCCATTTTTTTTAACAGATTGGCTATTTTACAATATACAGTCTGTCACAAAAGTTCTTCATATGGCTCAGAGTTGAAAGGCTTGGCAGCTCGGTGTAGCTGTCAAGGTATAATAGGTATAGCTCACCTGGTAGAGCAGCTTGCACTGTGAGCAAGGACTATGCTCCAGTCTGGGATCAAATCCCAGTGGAGAGTTTTACACTAAATGCGCTGAATCTGTAATTATACAATGTCCAGCTGTCAGCAACCGGGGGGTGGGGTGCGAGGAGGTGGCTGGGCGGGTGCAAAACAGTGCAGTCTCCGCCCACCCCCCAGAGGTGAATTGCTAATGTGCATGGCTAATGAGCTGGTTTTAAAATGGCCGAAAAGGGTCGGGGGAGTGAGACTTTAAGCATCATTGAAAAATCTCACATTCATCAAAGTCTCAACCTCTACTTTATTGGAAGTGTTGGAATGGCCTAGTGGATAAGGTTCCTGCCAACCAATCACAAGGTCACAGGTTCAAATCCCACCTGAGCAGTCTTGTTAGTGTCAGCCACTTTGACCTTTAACCAATACCACTTGGTCTGGTCACAAGATCAAACTTGATAATGCATATGCGCCCCCACCTATTCTCTTTACCTCTTTCAATCTTGGTTTATGTTAACATGTTTCTTGTTTATACCACTGCACTAAGATTGATTTGCACTGGAACTACAGCTTTGGGCTAGTTAACTTCAGAGTGAGACAGAGTGCAGTTCATCAACAGACAACAGTCTCTGCAACTGTGTATACACTGGCCTAGAGGCAGAGTGAAAGTCTGCTGATCATGAGGTTGTGGGTTCGATACCTACCTTGGGCAACCATTTGTATGGTGATCACTGCTTGCACTATTTGCTAATTCTGCAACAGCGTTCAGCTGCTTTCAGCAGTCACACGCATTTCCATCAGGAAATGATACTTTATCTAGTTCTAACTTATCCTTCCCTTTAAAGGATTGTAACAACTTCTATGTTATTTTACTTTTATTCCTCAGATATTCTTTCATAAATTAGTAATGGTTCAACAATGTTTTCAAGCCACCAGTTTTAAACTTCTTTGAGTAGACTCAAGCTTTTCAATTCATTCATACTATTCTTCATTAATTCAAGTAATTACCACCCATTTCATACATCCTCCATCTTTCATCTTCTACTTTTACTATTCAGATATTGTTTAATCTACATTAGTAATGGTTCAAAAAATGTTTTCAAACTGTTTAAAATAAATCTGAGTGCACTTTAACCTTTCAATTCATTCATACTATTCTTCACTAATTCAAGTAATTAGCACCCATTTCATACATCCTCCATCTTTCATCTTCTACTTTTACCATTCAGATATTGTTTAATCTACATTAGTAATGGTTCAAAAATGTTTTCAAACTGTCAGTTTTAAGTAAATCTGAGTAGACTTCAGACTTTTAATTTCTTCATACTGATCTTCAACAATTCAAGTAATTTCAAACCATTTCATACTCTTCATATATTCAAGATTTCTTCAGCAGTTTCTTAACTTAATTCAGCATAGTTTCAACAATTTATTCAGCTCATTCAGCTTCCAGCTTTCAGCATTCACCCGTATTTCCTTCAGGAAATGCATTCTCTAGTTATTAGTGTGACTGCTGAAGCAGTCACACTATTGTTCTTCTGTTTGGCCATTTTCTTCCGCCTTTTTACGGTCTTCTTCTAGTCCTTCATACTTTGTGCTATTTCAACAATTCATATATCAAAACGTGCAGCTTCTTTTGAACTTTATCGGCATTACTTTTCTCTTTTTAACTATTTATACTTTTTCAAATATTTAACTTTTTCTGATTTTTTTCAGCTTTATAATGTGTGTGTATTGCGTCTAACGAGCAGAGCCAGAGTGGTGTCAGAGTGGAGAGAGGCAAAAAAACATTCTAGAGTTTTTCTGGCTAAACTGTCAGCATGGCCACAAATTAAACTCTAGACAAATTATTTTCTCCAGTTTTGTAGCCACACTTGTCTTCTGGCTAAAATTCTGGTCAAAAATGCAAAGAGACTTAGATAATAATTTTAAATATTTTTTAAATGCAGCCAGGGAGCTCTCTGCTCTCATTAAGCTCAATGCATTTTTTTCACATCAGCAGGAGAAGGAGCTCAACTTTGTAACTTGCTGTTAAGTGCTTTTTAATTCATTTGAATTCACCAAAAAATAGTCACAGGTCACAAAAAAGTCCTCTTCTTACTCGGTGTGGCTAATTTATATTAATTTATTTTTGTTTTAAGCATCATTGAAAAATCTCACATTCATCAAAGTCTCAACCTCTCTTCGTGACAACTCCTCTGTAGTGTAGGGGTTAGGGTAACTGCCTGCCAACCCTAAGGTCACTGGTTCGAATCCAAGGGAAGAATTCTTGTTATGTTATGTTGAATTCTGCTCTCCTCCCCCGCCTTCAATTGGTTACAGGTGTTTGTTATCTCCTTGATTACTCGTACCAGTTTGCAGCACATCATCACATTACAATGAATGACAACAGTCTTGAAAGCAGTGTGCTCTCTGTAGCCGAGTGGCAGAGTAAAGGTTTAGTGATCATATGGTCACGGGTTCAATTCCTGCTTCAGTCATTTCACATCATTGCTTGACTTTTGATTCCAATTATTCAGCTGTCATTGGACAGTCTTTGATTCCTCATAGTATAAAGCTCATTGTAACTCAGGTTAGTATATATGGTTAGTGTGTTAGGTGTTGTGCTATTTCAACAATTCATATATCAAAACGTGCAGCTTTTTTTGAACTTTATCGGCATTACTTTTCTCTTTTTAACTATTTATACTTTTTAAAATATTTAACTTTTTCTGCCACGATTCCTTACTTTTTTTTTTAAGCAGAAGCCAGTGATCCTCTTATCAAAGGTTTTCTTTACCCCTCACATACTGTCTCTGTCTGTAGCCTAGTGGTTAGCTTGCTGGTCTAGAGACCTGAAGGTTGCTGGTTCAAATCTTGCCTCAACAACAATTATAGTGAATTACTTTCCCAGTCGTCCTCTGTTGACTTCTGATAACTTGCTTCATGTTGAAACTGCTGCTCTCAGCCTGAAATTCACAGAAATTTTCATTCTAAGTCATTCAAGCTTGACTCTCAAGCTTTCTTGATGTTAACTGTGTGTGCACCCTGGCCTAGAGGCAGAGTGGAAGTCTAATGACCATGAGGTTGTGGGTTCGATTCCGACCTTGGGCAAACATTTGTATGGTGATCACTGCTTGCACTATTTGCTAATTCTGCAACAGCGTTCAGTTGCTATCAGCAGTCACACCATTTCCATTCTTGGAAATGCTTTTTCTAGTTTTTCTTCTTACTTCTTCCCTTTTTTGGCCCTTAACTACTTCTTCATACTTTCTACTATTCAAACAATTCATATATCAAAACGTGCGGCTTCTTCAGGAGATCATTGGATGTATTCAACTTTTTCATATCATTCATACTTTTCAAAATATTCAAACTTTATTGAAAAAAATTTCCCATAGGAATACATTGAAACGGTCTTCAAACTCTTAAAATCTTCTCCTTCTTTGAACTTCAACTGCTTCAACATACTTTCACCTACAGACTTCATTCAACTTTTAAAACGTTCACAAAACTTTCAAGTATTCACGGTACATTCAACTTTTTCATATCTTCTACCATTATTGATCAGTACCCTTCAACTGTTCATGATCATTTTTTGACAAAATTCAAATTTAACATGCAAGTCAATGGCACGGAATTTTCAGAGCGAGAGTGCTGATGACATCAGCTAGAGTGACAGAGAGTCTAAAAATCCTCTGACACTTTGCTCTCTATCCTGTCACCACGGCCACAAATTTCTTTCTAGACACATAATTTTCCCCCACTTTGGTAGACAAACTTGTGCTGTGTCTCACAGTGTGCTCGAAAACGCAGAGAGGCTAACAGAATTTAAACTGGGAGCCTCTAAGTGCAGCCAGTTCCCTCTCTTCCTCTCATTGACTCCCATTGTAAAGTAGGAGCAGATTTTCTGAGAAAAGCAGAAATGACCTCCTTATATTTCTTGCGACGGTGAGAAAAGTTTTTGTCCTACAAACATTTAATGCACATTGGCTCGCTCAGGAAGGTCTCCTTGCCCCGATAGTCATGACCACATTCTGGTAAGAGGTACGGTTCTCTTTTCAGAGGCTGTTGTTCGGAGCTGCACAGAGCTCAAATCTCACTGCTCTGCTCTGTGTGGTGCAGACACAGAGAGAGAGAGACACACACACACACACACACACACACACACACACACACACACACACACACACAGACAGAGAGACACACAAACACAGAGACACACTGGCTTACAGCTCATAATCAGCCTCTAAATGAGTTCATATCTTTGAGGGGAATTTTTAAACATCTCTAATAATTTATTTCTCTTACATTTCAGTTTATTCTTGTAATGGAGATTTCAGGATTTGGAGCTTCTTCATGTCCTGACTTTCCTCTTTAACCCTTTACTTTGAAGGACTTGAACTTTTTCTCATTAATTCCAACAATTCAGACCATTTAAGGACTTTCACATTTTTCATTTATGAATGTATATCTTCACACTCTTTTTTTAAACGTATCTTAAACAATTCTGGCATCATTCAGTCTCTTTCTTTCTTTCTTTCTTTCTTTCTACTCCCTTTCTCTTTCTTTTTTACTTCATTCCTTGTTTCCTTGTTTCTACCCCATTTCTATATATACCCCAGTTCTCATAATGGATATTTCAGGATTTGGAGCTTCTTCATGTCCTGACTTTAGACTTTTCCACCTTCAATCCTTACATTTTACTTTGAAGGACTTGGACTTTTTCCTCATTAATTCCAACAATTCAGGCCATTTCTCAACCATGTAAGGAGTTTCATATTTTTCATTTATAAATTTATATTTTCACACTATTTTTTACACTTAAACAATTCTGGGATTTGCATCCATTCCCTATCATTCAGTCTCTTGCTTACAAGTTATACACTTCAGGTATTGCTTCGTTTTTATACATATTTGTTCAACAAATACTTTCAAGCTCTTAATATATTTATTCATTTGAGTAGACCTATTTTTTCCACACCAATCTTCAAAAATTCAAGCAATTTTCCAACATCCTTCTTATAAGTTCTTCTTTTTAATTTTTTTCTCACCTATTTCAGATTTCAACCATTCAACTGTTAAACTATAAAGATGCAGGATTTCTACATTTTCCTCAAACTTTTTATTAACATGTTTAACTTTTACCCTTCAGATATGTTGTAGTTATTTTTAGTTATTCTGCCCTTTAATGGATTGTAACTACTTCTATATTATTCTACTTTTACACTTCAGATATTGTTTCATCTATATTAGTAATGGTTCAACAAAAAAATTCTAACTGTTTTAAATAACAACAAATGCATCCATTCCATATCATTCAGCCTCCTGCTTACAAGTAATTTTCCAAACATTTCTTACAAATTCAACGTCCTTCTTATAAGTTTTACTTTTTAATCTTTTCTCACGTATTTCAGATTTCAACCCTTCTACTCTTACATGCTCGACTTTTAGCCTTCAGATATGATGTAGTTATTCTAACTTATCCTTCCCTTTAAAGGATTGTAACAACTTCTATGTTATTTTACTTTTATTCCTCAGATATTCTTTCATAAATTAGTAATGGTTCAACAATGTTTTCAAGCCACCAGTTTTAAACTTCTTTGAGTAGACTCAAGCTTTTCAATTCATTCATACTATTCTTCATTAATTCAAGTAATTACCACCCATTTCATACATCCTCCATCTTTCATCTTCTACTTTTACTATTCAGATATTGTTTAATCTACATTAGTAATGGTTCAAAAAATGTTTTCAAACTGTTTAAAATAAATCTGAGTGCACTTTAACCTTTCAATTCATTCATACTATTCTTCACTAATTCAAGTAATTAGCACCCATTTCATACATCCTCCATCTTTCATCTTCTACTTTTACCATTCAGATATTGTTTAATCTACATTAGTAATGGTTCAAAAATGTTTTCAAACTGTCAGTTTTAAGTAAATCTGAGTAGACTTCAGACTTTTAATTTCTTCATACTGATCTTCAACAATTCAAGTAATTTCAAACCATTTCATACTCTTCATATATTCAAGATTTCTTCAGCAGTTTCTTAACTTAATTCAGCATAGTTTCAACAATTTATTCAGCTCATTCAGCTTCCAGCTTTCAGCATTCACCCGTATTTCCTTCAGGAAATGCATTTTCTAGTTATTATTATTAGTGTGAATGCTGGAAGCATTCACACTATTGTTATTCAAATCTTTATACTTATTATTATTATTATTATTATTATTCTTACTTCTTCTTCCCTTTTTCAGCAGTTTTCTGCTCCTTCATACTTTGTGCTATTTCAACAATTCATATATCAAAACGTGCAGCTTTTTCTGGACAATTCTGCTATTATTTTACTCTTTTCAACTATTTATACTTTTTAAAATATTTAACTTTTTCTGCAATTTTTCTCCCATAGGAATACATTGAAACAGTCTTCAAACTCTTCAAATTTTCTGCTTCATTCAGCCTCTAATAGCTTCAGCATACTTTCAGCTACAGACTTCATTCAACTTTTAAACTGTTCACAAACCTTTCAACTATTCAGCTATATCTCAGCTTATTGATATCTTCAACAGTTTCAGATATATGTATAGTTTTAAAATCATTAAAATTTCTGACAAAATTCAGATTTAACATGAAAGTCAATGGGACGGAATGTTCGGAACGTTGGCAGTTGGCAGAGTGACAGAGGGTCTAAAAATCCTCTCACATTTTTCTCTCTATCCTGTCAGCACGGCCACAGATTACACTCTACACACATAATTTCGGGCATGCTTGTAGACAAGCTTATCCTCGATCTCTTCATGTGCTCAAAAAACCAGAGAGACAAACACAATTTAAACTGGGAGCCTCTGAGTGCGGCCAATTCCCTCTCTCCTCTCATTGACTCCCATTCAAAAGTAGGCGCTGATTTTCTAAACGTCCCAAAGTTTCCAACCTGCGACACAATCAACAATTTTTACTCTAGAAACACCAAAGTGACATGGACGCGTTCAGCAAGGTCTTATGGTTCGGAAAATGTAAACCTTTTGCTCGTACTAAGTACAGATTTGTCGTACATTAGATCTGTTTGAGGGTGTCACAGAGCAGTTAAAGCCTATGGTTAAAGCTGCCACCATGCCTTAAAGCCACCAGCCACCAGTTACATGGTAACCTCAACATGGCAACCTCACCATGGTAACCTCACCATGGCAACGTCACCATGGCAACGCACACACATTCTCTCTGTCTGACTGTCTGTCGGTCATATACACACACACACACACACACACACACACACACACACACACACACACACACAAATGGACACACACTAACTACCACACACACACACACACACACACACACACACAAATGGACACACACACACACACACACACACACACAAATGGACACACACTCACCATACACACACATCCAACACACACACACACACACACACACACAAATGGACACACACTCACCATGCATACACATCCAACACACACACACAAATGGACACACACTAACTACTACACACACACACACACACACACACACAAATGGACACACACACACACACAAATGGACACACACTCACCATACACACACATCCAACACACACACAAATGGACACACACTAACTACCACACACACACACACAAACACACACACACACACACCCAACAAACATACAACCACTTACCAAACACATACACAATTTACACAATTACACACAAACAGACACACGTGCACACACAACAAACACACACACAAATGGACACACACTAACCATACACAAACAGACACACACGTCCAACACACACACATTTCATACAGTTGTCAGGTCAGAACTATTTGTATATCTTCCTCACTCACACACACACACACACACACACACACACACACACACACACACACACACACACACACACACACACACACACACACACACACACACACACACACACACACACACACACACACACACACTTTTGTATATCTTCCTCACTCTCTCACACACACACACACACTTTTCCTACAGTTGTCTGACTGTTTTGTATGTACCTCTCTATCCTCCTGTTGTAGTTAATGGACTCGTTGCTTTTAATTTTGTTGGCTCTTCTCAACCATTTCACACCATTAAACCCGCTGTTTACATGTTCTACTCCTCAGCTAATGCTCGATCTATATTCTTCAACAATGTTCTTCTGCTGTCAGTTTACAATGTATTTCAGTAGGCATGAACTTTTTTCCTAATTCAGGAATTTTTCAAACTCTTCTTTGACAATTCAAGTAATTTCCAGCCATTTCATACAAAGTCTCACATCTTCTACTTTTAAATATATTCTCAGCCATTGCTTCGGCTATGTTAGTGCTGGTTCATCAGTTGTCCTTCCTGTCAGGTTAGCTACAGATTTCAACTATTTAACCATTACATTTAAACATGCAGAATTTCAATGTTTTCTTCTCCCTTTAGCATTTCTACTGCTTTTTACCTTTAAAAAGGCATTCATCTCACACTACAAGTTATATGTTTCAGCTTTTTCCCTCCTAGGGATGAATAAAGTATTCCTCTACTCTCTACTCTGCTCTACTCTAGCATTAGTCTTTTCAACATTGCTTTAGCAGTTTCGTCAACTAATTTAGCATTGATTCAACAATTTCTTCAGCTCATTCAGCATTGCTTCAGCAACAGCGTTCAGCTGCTTTCAGCATTCACACGCATTTTCTGCAGGAAATGCTATCTTTTTCTAGTTATTAGTGTGAATGCTGGAAGCATTCACACTATTGTTATTCAAATCTTTATACTTATTATTAGTGTGAATGCTGGAAGCATTCACAGTATTGTTATTCTGTTCGGCCATTTTGTTTCTTTAAACTTATTATTAGTGTGAATGCTGGAAGCATTCACAGTATTGTTATTCTGTTCGGCCATTTTGTTTCTTTAAACTTATTATTATTATTATTATTCTGAGTCTTCTTCCCTTTTTCTGTGTTTAACTACTTCTTCATACTTTGTGCTATTTCAACAATTCATATATCAAAACGTGCAGCTTTTTCAGGACATTTATGCTATTATTTTTCTCTTTCATACTATTTATACTTTTTAAAATATTTAACTTTTTCTGCAATTTTTTTCCCATAGGAATACATTGAAACAGTCGTCAAACTCTTCAAATCTTCTGCTTCATTCAGCCTCTAATAGCTTCAGCATACTTTCAGCTACAGACTTCATTCAACTTTTAAACTGTTCACAAACCTTTCAACTATTCAGCTATATCTCAGCTTATTGATATCTTCAACAGTTTCAGATATATGTATAGTTTTAAAATCATTAAAATTTCTGACAAAATTCAGATTTAACATGAAAGTCAATGGGACGGAATGTTCGGACGTTGGCAGTTGGTAGAGTGACAGAGGGTGTAAAAATCCTCTCACATTTTTCTCTCTATCCTGTCAGTACGGCCACAGATTACACTCTACACACATAATTTCGGGCATGCTTGTAGACAAGCTCATCCTTGATCTCTTCATGTGCTCAAAAAACCAGAGAGACGAACACAATTTAAACTGGGGCCTCCGAGTGCAGCCAGTTCCCTCTCTCCTCCCATTGACTCCCATTCAAAAGTAGGCGCTGATTTTCTAAACGTCCCAAAGTTTCCAACCTGCGACCCAATCAACAATTTTTACTCTAGAAACACCAAAGTGACATGGACGCGTTCAGCAAGGTCTTATGGTTCGGAAAATGTAAACCTTTTGCTCGTACTAAGTACAGATTTGTCGTACATTAGATCTGTTTGAGGGTGTCACAGAGCAGTTAAAGCCTATGGTTAAAGCTGCCACCATACCTTAAAGCCACCAGACAACAGTTACATGGTAACCTCAACATGGCAACCTCACCATGGTAACCTCACCATGGCAACGTCACCATGGCAACGCACACACATTCTCTCTATTTGACTGTCTGTCGGTCACACACACAAATGGACACACACTGACCATACACACATATCCAACACACACACACACACACACACACACACACACACACACACACACACACACGGACACACACACACACACACACACTGACCATACACACATATCCAACACACACACACACACACACACACACACACACACGGACACACACTGACCATACACACATATCCAACACACACACACACACACACACACACACACACACACACACACACACACACACACGGACACACACTGACCATACACACATATCCAACACACATATAATTTTTATTAGAGTAATTTGAGTGTACTTAAAATGTTAATTTTTCTTTCACCACAATCTTCAACAATTCAAATAATTTCCAACCACCTAGATATTGTTTAATCTATATTAGTAATAGTCCAACAATGTATTCATGCTGTCATGTTTAAATATATTTGAGTAGACTTCAGCTTTTCAATTTCTTTATGCTAATCTTCAACAATTTAAATAATTTCCAATCATTTCATACAAAATAAACCTCCTTCTTACAGGTTCCATTTGTTAATCTATTTTCACTTATTACTTTAGCCATGTTAGCACTTGTTTATCTGTTTTCTGTAGCAGTGCTTTTTGCAGCTGACTGCAGACTCCTCAACTGTTAGACTTAATAATGCAGGATTTTCCAACACATTCCTCTGCCTTTTCAACATTTCTACTGCTTTTAGACTAAACACACATTTATTACACTTAAACCTAAACAATTCAGGATTTTTTCCATCACGTCATGTCAATCAGCTTCCTGCTTACATGTTCCTTCTTTTTAATCTATTCTTACTTGTTGCTTCAGCTATGTTACTGCTGGTTCATCAGTTTTCCTTGCTGTGGCTAGCTGCAGATTTCAACTCTTCAACTGTTAAACATCTTCAACATGCAGGATTTTAACATTTTCTTCTCCTTTTTTTTTTTTTTTTTACATTTCTACTGCTTTTTGTCCTTAAAAAGGCATTAATCTTCAAGTTATATGTTTCAGCTTCAACGTTAGACTTTTTCAACAGTTCTTCAGCTAATTCAACTTTGTTTCAATGATTTCTTCAGCTTATTCAGCATTGCTTCAGCAATAGCGTTCAGCTGCTTACAGCATTCACACGCATTTTCTGCAGGAAATGCTTTCTTTTTCTAGTTATTATTAGTGTGAATGCTGGAAGCATTCACAGTATTGTTATTCTGTTCGGCCATTTTGTTTCTTTAAACTTATTAGTGTGAATGCTGGAAGCATTCACACTATTGTTATTCAAATCTTTATACTTATTATTATTATTATTATTATTATTATTATTATTCTTACTTCTTCTTCCCTTTTTCAGCAGTTTTCTGCTCCTTCATACTTTGTGCTATTTCAACAATTCATATATCAAAACGTGCAGCTTTTTCTGGACAATTCTGCTATTATTTTACTCTTTTCAACTATTTATACTTTTTAAAATATTTAACTTTTTCTGCAATTTTTCTCCCATAGGAATACATTGAAACAGTCTTCAAACTCTTCAAATTTTCTGCTTCATTCAGCCTCTAATAGCTTCAGCATACTTTCAGCTACAGACTTCATTCAACTTTTAAACTGTTCACAAACCTTTCAACTATTCAGCTATATCTCAGCTTATTGATATCTTCAACAGTTTCAGATATATGTATAGTTTTAAAATCATTAAAATTTCTGACAAAATTCAGATTTAACATGAAAGTCAATGGGACGGAATGTTCGGACGTTGGCAGTTGGTAGAGTGACAGAGGGTCTAAAAATCCTCTCACATTTTTCTCTCTATCCTGCCAGCACGGCCACAGATTACACTCTACACACATAATTTCGGCCACGGTTGTAGACAAGCTCATCCTTGATCTCTTCATGTGCTCAAAAAACCAGAGAGACGAACACAATTTAAACTGGGAGCCTCTGAGTGTGGCCACTTCCCTCTCTCCTCTCATTGACTCCCATTCAAAAGTAGGCGCTGATTTTCTAAACGTCCCAAAGTTTCCAACCTGCGACACAATCAACAATTTTTACTCTAGAAACACCAAAGTGACACGGACGCGTTCAGCAAGGTCTTATGGTTCGGAAAATGTAAACCTTTTGCTCGTACTAAGTACAGATAAGTCTCACATTAGATCTGTTTGAGGGTGTCACAGAGCAGTTAAAGCCTATGGTTAAAGCTGCCACCATACCTTAAAGCCACCAGTTACATGTTACATAGGCACACACACACACACACACAAATGAACACACATTAACTACCACACACACTCACACACACACACACACACACACACACACACATTAACTACCACACACACTCACACACACACACACACACACACACACACACACACACACACACACACACATTAACTACCACACACACTCACACACACACACACACACACACACACACACACACACACACACACACACACACACACACACACACACACTCTCTCACACACACACACACACACACACACAAATGAACACACATTAACTACCACACACACTCTCACACACACACACACACATACACACACACTCACACACACAGACACACACACACTCACACACACACACACACACACACACACACACACTCTCTCTCTCACACACACACACACACACACACACAAATGAACACACATTAACTACCACACACACTCACACACACACACACACACACACAAATGAACACACATTAACTACCACACACACACACACACACACACACACACACACACACACACACACACACACACACACACACACACACTCACACACTCAACACACACATTTTTTCAGTAGGTAGGCTATATACATTTTTGTACACTTATCTTACACATTTCTGATATTTTTTCCTCCATTTCATGTCATTCAGCCTCCTTCATACAAGTTCTACTCTTCAGATATTGCTTCATCTATTGTAGAAATTACCCTACAGCAGATTTCAACACTTCATGCTCTTCAACTCTTACACTTGTTGCAATCTTCAACAATTCAAATAATTTCCAACCACCTACATATTGTTTAATCTATATTAGTAATTGTCCAACAATGTATTCATGCTATCATTTTTAAAAATATTTGAGTAGACTTCAGCTTTTCAATTTATTCATGCTAATCTTCAACAATTTAAGTAATTTCCAATCATTTCATACAAAATAAACCTCCTTCTTACAGGTTCCATTTGTTAATCTATTTTCACTTAGTGCTTTAGCCATGTTAGCACTTGTTTATCTGTTTTCTGTAGCAGTGCTTTTTGCAGCTGACTGCAGACTCCTCAACTGTTAGACTTAATAATGCAGGATTTTCCAACACATTCCTCTGCCTTTTCAACATTTCTACTGCTTTTAGACTAAACACACATTTATTACACTTAAACCTAAACAATTCAGGATTTTTTCCATCACGTCATGTCAATCAGCTTCCTGCTTACATGTTCCTTCTTTTTAATCTATTCTCACTTGTTGCTTCAGCTATGTTACTGCTGGTTCATCAGTTTTCCTTGCTGTGGCTAGCTGCAGATTTCAACTCTTCAACTGTTAAACATCTTCAACATGCAGGATTTTAACATTTTCTTCTCCTTTTTTTTTTTTTTTTTTACATTTCTACTGCTTTTTGTCCTTAAAAAGGCATTAATCTTCAAGTTATATGTTTCAGCTTCAACGTTAGACTTTTTCAACAGTTCTTCAGCTAATTCAACTTTGTTTCAATGATTTCTTCAGCTTATTCAGCATTGCTTCAGCAATAGCGTTCAGCTGCTTACAGCATTCACACGCATTTTCTGCAGGAAATGCTTTCTTTTTCTAGTTATTATTATTATTATTATTCTGAGTCTTCTTCCCTTTTTCTGTGTTTAACTACTTCTTCATACTTTGTGCTATTTCAACAATTCATATATCAAAACGTGCAGCTTTTTCAGGACATTTATGCTATTATTTTTCTCTTTCATACTATTTATACTTTTTAAAATATTTAACTTTTTCTGCAATTTTTTTCCCATAGGAATACATTGAAACAGTCGTCAAACTCTTCAAATCTTCTGCTTCATTCAGCCTCTAATAGCTTCAGCATACTTTCAGCTACAGACTTCATTCAACTTTTAAACTGTTCACAAACCTTTCAACTATTCAGCTATATCTCAGCTTATTGATATCTTCAACAGTTTCAGATATATGTATAGTTTTAAAATCATTAAAATTTCTGACAAAATTCAGATTTAACATGAAAGTCAATGGGACGGAATGTTCGGACGTTGGCAGTTGGTAGAGTGACAGAGGGTCTAAAAATCCTCTCACATTTTTCTCTCTATCCTGCCAGCACGGCCACAGATTACACTCTACACACATAATTTCGGGCATGCTTGTAGACAAGCTCATCCTTGATCTCTTCATGTGCTCAAAAAACCAGAGAGACGAACACAATTTAAACTGGGAGCCTCTGAGTGCAGCCATTTCCCTCTCTCCTCCCATTGACTCCCATTCAAAAGTAGGCGCTGATTTTCTAAACGTCCCAAAGTTTCCAACCTGCGACCCAATCAACAATTTTTACTCTAGAAACACCAAAGTGACATGGACGCGTTCAGCAAGGTCTTATGGTTCGGAAAATGTAAACCTTTTGCTCGTACTAAGTACAGATTTGTCGTACATTAGATCTGTTTGAGGGTGTCACAGAGCAGTTAAAGCCTATGGTTAAAGCTGCCACCATACCTTAAAGCCACCAGCCACCAGTTACATGGTAACCTCAACATGGCAACCTCACCATGGTAACCTCACCATGGCAACGTCACCATGGCAACGCACACACATTCTCTCTATTTGACTGTCTGTCGGTCACACACACAAATGGACACACACTGACCATACACACATATCCAACACACACACACACACACACACACACACACACACACACGGACACACACTGACCATACACACATATCCAACACACACACACACACACACACACACACACACACACACACACACACACACACACACACACGGACACACACTGACCATACACACATATCCAACACACATATAATTTTTATTAGAGTAATTTGAGTGTACTTAAAATGTTAATTTTTCTTTCACCACAATCTTCAACAATTCAAATAATTTCCAACCACCTAGATATTGTTTAATCTATATTAGTAATAGTCCAACAATGTATTCATGCTGTCATGTTTAAATATATTTGAGTAGACTTCAGCTTTTCAATTTCTTTATGCTAATCTTCAACAATTTAAATAATTTCCAATCATTTCATACTAAATAAACCTCCTTCTTACAGGTTCCATTTGTTAATCTATTTTCACTTATTACTTTAGCCATGTTAGCACTTGTTTATCTGTTTTCTGTAGCAGTGCTTTTTGCAGCTGACTGCAGACTCCTCAACTGTTAGACTTAATAATGCAGGATTTTCCAACACATTCCTCTGCCTTTTCAACATTTCTACTGCTTTTAGACTAAACACACATTTATTACACTTAAACCTAAACAATTCAGGATTTTTTCCATCACGTCATGTCAATCAGCTTCCTGCTTACATGTTCCTTCTTTTTAATCTATTCTCACTTGTTGCTTCAGCTATGTTACTGCTGGTTCATCAGTTTTCCTTGCTGTGGCTAGCTGCAGATTTCAACTCTTCAACTGTTAAACATCTTCAACATGCAGGATTTTAACATTTTCTTCTCCTTTTTTTTTTTTTTTTTTACATTTCTACTGCTTTTTGTCCTTAAAAAGGCATTAATCTTCAAGTTATATGTTTCAGCTTCAACGTTAGACTTTTTCAACAGTTCTTCAGCTAATTCAACTTTGTTTCAATGATTTCTTCAGCTTATTCAGCATTGCTTCAGCAATAGCGTTCAGCTGCTTACAGCATTCACACGCATTTTCTGCAGGAAATGCTTTCTTTTTCTAGTTCTTACTTCTTCTTCCCTTTTTCTGCGTTTAACTCCTTCTTCATACTTTGTGCTATTTCAACAATTCATATATCAAAACGTGCAACTTTTTCAGGACATTTATGCTATTATTTTTCTCTTTCATACTATTTATACTTTTTAAAATATTTAACTTTTTGTGCAATTTTTCTCTCATAGGAAATACATTGAAACAGTCTTCAAACTCTTCAAATCTTCTGCTTCATTCAGCCTCTAATAGCTTCAGCATACTTTCAGCTACAGACTTCATTCAACTTTTAAACTGTTCACAAACCTTTCAACTATTCAGCTATATCTCAGCTTATTGATATCTTCAACAGTTTCAGATATATGTGTAGTTTTAAAATCATTAAAATTTCTGACAAAATTCAGATTTAACATGAAAGTCAATGGGACGGAATGTTCGGACGTTGGCAGTTGGTAGAGTGACAGAGGGTCTAAAAATCCTCTCACATTTTTCTCTCTATCCTGCCAGTACGGCCACAGATTACACTCTACACACATAATTTCGGCCACGTTTGTAGACAAGCTCATCCTTGATCTCTTCATGTGCTCAAGAAACCAGAGAGACGAACACAATTTAAACTAAGAGCCTCCGAGTGCAGCCAGTTCCCTCTCTCCTCCCATTGACTCCCATTCAAAAGTAGGCGCTGATTTTCTAAACGTCCCAAAGTTTCCAACCTGCGACACAATCAACAATTTTTACTCTAGAAACACCAAAGTGACATGGACGCGTTCAGCAAGGTCTTATGGTTCGGAAAATGTAAACCTTTTGCTTGTACTAAGTACAGATTTGTCGTACATTAGATCTGTTTGAGGGTGTCACAGAGCAGTTAAAGCCTATGGTTAAAGCTGCCACCATGCCTTAAAGCCACCAGCCAACAGTTACATGGTAACCTCAACATGGCAACCTCACCATGGTAACCTCACCATGGTAACCTCACCATGGCAACGTCACCATGGCAACGCACACATTCTCTCTGTCTGACTGTCTGTCGGTCATGCACACACACACACACAAATGGACACACACTAACTACCACACACACACACACACACACACAAATGGACACACACTCACCATACACACACATCCAACACACACACACACACACACACACACACACACACAAATGGACACACACTCACCATGCATACACATCCAACACACACACACAAATGGACACACACTAACTACTACACACACACACACACACACACCATACACACCATCCAACACACACGCACACAAATGGACACACACTCACCATACACACACATCCAACACACACACACACAAATGGACACACACTAACTACCACACACACACACACACAAACACACACACACACACACACACACACACACACACACACACTCACCATACACACACATCCAACACACACACACAAATGGACACACACTAACTACCACACACACACACACAAACACACACACGCACACACCCAACAAACATACAACCACTTACCAAACACATACACAATTTACACAATTACACACAAACAGACACACATGCACACACAACAAACACACACACAAATGGACACACACTAACCATACACAAACAGACACACACGTCCAACACACACACATTTCATACAGTTGTCAGGTCAGAACTTTTTGTATATCTTCCTCACTCACACACACACACACACACACACACACACACACACACACACACACACACACACACACACACACACACACACACACTTTTGTATATCTTCCTCACTCTCTCTCTCACACACACACACACACACACACACACACACACACACACACACACACACACACACACACACACACACACACACACACACACACACACACACACACACACACACACTTTTCCTACAGTTGTCTGACTGTTTTGTATGTACCTCTCTATCTTCCTGTTGTAGTTAATGGACTCGTTGCTGTTAATTTTGTTCTTTAGCTATTTAAACTGAAAATACACATTTCCCCATTTTGGTCATGTTGAACACATTGTTTTACACATATCCTAAACTACTGAGGCTCTTCTCAACCATTTCACACCATTAAACCCGCTGTTTACATGTTCTACTCCTCAGCTAATGCTCCATCTATATTCTTCAACAATGTTCTTCTGCTGTCAGTTTACAATGTATTTCAGTAGGCATTAACTTTTTTCCTAATTCAGGAATTTTTCAAACTCTTCTTTGACAATTCAAGTAATTTCCAGCCATTTCATACAAAGTCTCACATCTTCTACTTTTAAATATATTCTCAGCCATTGCTTCGGCTATGTTAGTGCTGGTTCATCAGTTGTCCTTCCTGTCAGGTTAGCTGCAGATTTCAACTATTTAACCATTACATTTAAACATGCAGAATTTCAATGTTTTCTTCTCCCTTTAGCATTTCTACTGCTTTTTACCTTTAAAAAGGCATTCATCTCACACTACAAGTTATATGTTTCAGCTTTTTCCCTCCTAGGGATGAATAAAGTATTCCTCTACTCTCTACTCTACTCTACTCTACTCTACTCTAGCATTAGTCTTTTCAACATTGCTTTAGCAGTTTCGTCAACTAATTTAGCATTGATTCAACAATTTCTTCAGCTCATTCAGCATTGCTTCAGCAACAGCGTTCAGCTGCTTTCAGCATTCACACGCATTTTCTGCAGGAAATGCTATCTTTTTCTAGTTATTATTATTCTGAGTCTTCTTCCCTTTTTCTGTGTTTAACTACTTCTTCATACTTTGTGCTATTTCAACAATTCATATATCAAAACGTGCAGCTTATTCAGGACATTTATGCTATTATTTTTCTCTTTCATACTATTTATACTTTTTAAAATATTTAACTTTTTCTGCAATTTTTTTCCCATAGGAATACATTGAAACAGTCGTCAAACTCTTCAAATCTTCTGCTTCATTCAGCCTCTAATAGCTTCAGCATACTTTCAGCTACAGACTTCATTCAACTTTTAAACTGTTCACAAACCTTTCAACTATTCAGCTATATCTCAGCTTATTGATATCTTCAACAGTTTCAGATATATGTATAGTTTTTAAAATCATTAAAATTTCTGACAAAATTCAGATTTAACATGAAAGTCAATGGGACGGAATGTTCGGACGTTGGCAGTTGGTAGAGTGACAGAGGGTCTAAAAATCCTCTCACATTTTTCTCTCTATCCTGTCAGTACGGCCACAGATTACACTCTACACACATAATTTCGGGCATGCTTGTAGACAAGCTCATCCTTGATCTCTTCATGTGCTCAAAAAACCAGAGAGACGAACACAATTTAAACTGGGAGCCTCTGAGTGCGGCCAATTCCCTCTCTCCTCTCATTGACTCCCATTCAAAAGTAGGCGCTGATTTTCTAAACGTCCCAAAGTTTCCAACCTGCGACACAATCAACAATTTTTACTCTAGAAACACCAAAGTGACACGGACGCGTTCAGCAAGGTCTTATGGTTCGGAAAATGTAAACCTTTTGCTCGTACTAAGTACAGATTTGTCGTACATTAGATCTGTTTGAGGGTGTCACAGAGCAGTTAAAGCCTATGGTTAAAGCTGCCACCATACCTTAAAGCCACCAGCCAACAGTTACATGGTAACCTCAACATGGCAACCTCACCATGGTAACCTCACCATGGCAACGTCACCATGGCAACGCACACACATTCTCTCTGTCTGACTGTCTGTCGGTCATACACACACACACACACACACACACACAAATGGACACACACTAACTACCACACACACACACACACACACACACACACACACATCCAACACACACACACACACACAAATGGACACACACACACACACACAAATGGACACACATTCACCATACACACACATCCAACACACACACAAATGGACACACACTCACCATGCATACACATCCAACACACACACACAAATGGACACACACTAACTACTACACACACACACACCATACACACACACGCACACACACAAATGGACACACACACACAAATGGACACACACTCACCATACACACACATCCAACACACACACACACACACACAAATGGACACACACTAACTACCACACACACACACACACACACACACCCAACAAACATACAACCACTTACCAAACACATACACAATTTACACAATTACACACAAACAGACACACATGCACACACAACAAACACACACACAAATGGACACACACTAACCATACACAAACAGACACACACGTCCAACACACACACATTTCATACAGTTGTCAGGTCAGAACTTTTTGTATATCTTCCTCACTCACACACACACACACACACACACACACACTTTTCCTACAGTTGTCTGACTGTTTTGTATGTACCTCTCTATCTTCCTGTTGTAGTTAATGGACTCGTTGCTGTTAATTTTGTTCTTTAGCTATTTAAACTGAAAATACACATTTCCCCATTTTGGTCATGTTGAACACATTGTTTTACACGTATCCTAAACTACTGAGGCTCTTCTCAACCATTTCACACCATTAAACCCGCTGTTTACATGTTCTACTCCTCAGCTAATGCTAATGATCTATATTCTTCAACAATGTTCTTCTGCTGTCAGTTTACAATGTATTTCAGTAGGCATTAACTTTTTTCCAAATTCAGGAATTTTTCAAACTCTTCTTTGACAATTCAAGTAATTTCCAGCCATTTCATACAAAGTCTCACATCTTCTACTTTTAAATATATTCTCAGCCATTGCTTCGGCTATGTTAGTGCTGGTTCATCAGTTGTCCTTCCTGTCAGGTTAGCTGCAGATTTCAACTATTTAACCATTACATTTAAACATGCAGAATTTCAATGTTTTCTTCTCCCTTTAGCATTTCTACTGCTTTTTACCTTTAAAAAGGCATTCATCTCACACTACAAGTTATATGTTTCAGCTTTTTCCCTCCTAGGGATGAATAAAGTATTCCTCTACTCTCTACTCTACTCTACTCTAGCATTAGTCTTTTCAACATTGCTTTAGCAGTTTCGTCAACTAATTTAGCATTGATTCAACAATTTCTTCAGCTGATTCAGCATTGCTTCAGCAACAGCGTTCAGCTGCTTTCAGCATTCACACGCATTTTCTGCAGGAAATGCTATCTTTTTCTAGTTATTATTAGTGTGAATGCTGGAAGCATTCACAGTATTGTTATTCTGTTCGGCCATTTTGTTTCTTTAAACTTATTATTATTATTATTATTATTCTGAGTCTTCTTCCCTTTTTCTGTGTTTAACTACTTCTTCATACTTTGTGCTATTTCAAAAATTCATATATCAAAACGTGCAGCTTTTTCAGGACATTTATGCTATTATTTTTCTCTTTCATACTATTTATACTTTTTAAAATATTTAACTTTTTGTGCAATTTTTCTCCCATAGGAAATGAATTGAAACAGTCTTCAAACTCTTAAAATCTTCTGCTTCATTCAGCCTCTAATAGCTTCAGCATACTTTCAGCTACAGACTTCATTCAACTTTTAAACTGTTCACAAACCTTTCAACTATTCAGCTATATCTCAGCTTATTGATATCTTCAACAGTTTCAGATATATGTATAGTTTTAAAATCATTAAAATTTCTGACAAAATTCAGATTTAACATGAAAGTCAATGGGACGGAATGTTCGGACGTTGGCAGTTGGTAGAGTGACAGAGGGTCTAAAAATCCTCTCACATTTTTCTCTCTATCCTGTCAGCACGGCCACAGATTACACTCTACACACATAATTTCGGGCATGCTTGTAGACAAGCTCATCCTTGATCTCTTCATGTGCTCAAAAAACCAGAGAGACGAACACAATTTAAACTGGGAGCCTCTGAGTGCGGCCAATTCCCTCTCTCCTCTCATTGACTCCCATTCAAAAGTAGGCGCTGATTTTCTAAACGTCCCAAAGTTTCCAACCTGCGACACAATCAACAATTTTTACTCTAGAAACACCAAAGTGACACGGACGCGTTCAGCAAGGTCTTATGGTTCGGAAAATGTAAACCTTTTGCTCGTACTAAGTACAGATTTGTCGTACATTAGATCTGTTTGAGGGTGTCACAGAGCAGTTAAAGCCTATGGTTAAAGCTGCCACCATACCTTAAAGCCACCAGCCAACAGTTACATGGTAACCTCAACATGGCAACCTCACCATGGTAACCTCACCATGGCAACGTCACCATGGCAACGCACACACATTCTCTCTGTCTGACTGTCTGTCGGTCATACACACACACACACACACACACACAAATGGACACACACTAACTACCACACACACACACACACACACACACACACACACACACACACACACACACACATCCAACACACACACACACACACACACACACAAATGGACACACACACACACACACACACAAATGGACACACATTCACCATACACACACATCCAACACACACACAAATGGACACACACTCACCATGCATACACATCCAACACACACACACAAATGGACACACACTAACTACTACACACACACACACCATACACACACACGCACACACACAAATGGACACACACACACACAAATGGACACACACTCACCATACACACACATCCAACACACACACACACACACAAATGGACACACACTAACTACCACACACACACAAACACACACACACACACCCAACAAACATACAACCACTTACCAAACACATACACAATTTACACAATTACACACAAACAGACACACATGCACACACAACAAACACACACACAAATGGACACACACTAACCATACACAAACAGACACACACGTCCAACACACACACATTTCATACAGTTGTCAGGTCAGAACTTTTTGTATATCTTCCTCACTCACACACACACACACACACACACACACACACACACTTTTCCTACAGTTGTCTGACTGTTTTGTGTACCTCTCTATCTTCCTGTTGTAGTTAATGGACTCGTTGCTGTTAATTTTGTTCTTTAGCTATTTAAACTGAAAATACACATTTCCCCATTTTGGTCATGTTGAACACATTGTTTTACACGTATCCTAAACTACTGAGGCTCTTCTCAACCATTTCACACCATTAAACCCGCTGTTTACATGTTCTACTCCTCAGCTAATGCTAATGATCTATATTCTTCAACAATGTTCTTCTGCTGTCAGTTTACAATGTATTTCAGTAGGCATTAACTTTTTTCCAAATTCAGGAATTTTTCAAACTCTTCTTTGACAATTCAAGTAATTTCCAGCCATTTCATACAAAGTCTCACATCTTCTACTTTTAAATATATTCTCAGCCATTGCTTCGGCTATGTTAGTGCTGGTTCATCAGTTGTCCTTCCTGTCAGGTTAGCTGCAGATTTCAACTATTTAACCATTACATTTAAACATGCAGAATTTCAATGTTTTCTTCTCCCTTTAGCATTTCTACTGCTTTTTACCTTTAAAAAGGCATTCATCTCACACTACAAGTTATATGTTTCAGCTTTTTCCCTCCTAGGGATGAATAAAGTATTCCTCTACTCTCTACTCTACTCTACTCTAGCATTAGTCTTTTCAACATTGCTTTAGCAGTTTCGTCAACTAATTTAGCATTGATTCAACAATTTCTTCAGCTGATTCAGCATTGCTTCAGCAACAGCGTTCAGCTGCTTTCAGCATTCACACGCATTTTCTGCAGGAAATGCTATCTTTTTCTAGTTATTATTATTATTCTGAGTCTTCTTCCCTTTTTCTGTGTTTAACTACTTCTTCATACTTTGTGCTATTTCAACAATTCATATATCAAAACGTGCAGCTTTTTCAGGACATTTATGCTATTATTTTTCTCTTTCATACTATTTATACTTTTTAAAATATTTAACTTTTTGTGCAATTTTTCTCTCATAGGAAATACATTGAAACAGTCTTCAAACTCTTCAAATCTTCTGCTTCATTCAGCCTCTAATAGCTTCAGCATACTTTCAGCTACAGACTTCATTCAACTTTTAAACTGTTCACAAACCTTTCAACTATTCAGCTGTATCTCAGCTTATTGATATCTTCAACAGTTTCAGATATATGTATAGTTTTAAAATCATTAAAATTTCTGACAAAATTCAGATTTAACATGAAAGTCAATGGGACGGAATGTTCGGACGTTGGCAGTTGGTAGAGTGACAGAGGGTCTAAAAATCCTCTCACATTTTTCTCTCTATCCTGCCAGCACGGCCACAGATTACACTCTACACACATAATTTCGGGCATGCTTGTAGACAAGCTCATCCTTGATCTCTTCATGTGCTCAAAAAACCAGAGAGACGAACACAATTTAAACTGGGAGCCTCCGAGTGCAGCCAGATCCCTCTCTCCTCTCATTGACTCCCATTCAAAAGTAGGCGCTGATTTTCTAAACGTCCCAAAGTTTCCAACCTGCGACACAATCAACAATTTTTACTCTAGAAACACCAAAGTGACACGGACGCGTTCAGCAAGGTCTTATGGTTCGGAAAATGTAAACCTTTTGCTCGTACTAAGTACAGATTTGTCGTACATTAGATCTGTTTGAGGGTGTCACAGAGCAGTTAAAGCCTATGGTTAAAGCTGCCACCATGCCTTAAAGCCACCAGCCAACAGTTACATGGTAACCTCAACATGGCAACCTCACCATGGTAACCTCACCATGGCAACGTCACCATGGCAACGCACACATTATCTCTGTCTGACTGTCTGTCGGTCATATACACACACACACAAATGGACACACACTAACTACCACACACACACACACACACACACACACACACACACACACACACACACACACACATCCAACACACACATACACACACACAAATGGACACACACACACACACACACACACACAAATGAACACACACTCACCATACACACACATCCAACACACACACACACACACACACACACACACACACACAAATGGACACACACTCACCATGCATACACATCCAACACACACACACCAATGGACACACACTAACTACTACGCACACACACACACACACACACACACACACACACACACACACCATACACACACACACACACACACACACGCACACACACCATACACACACACACACACACTACACACACATCCAACACACACACACACACACACAAATGGACACACACTAACTACCACACACACACACACACACACACACACACACACACCCAACAAACATACAACCACTTACCAAACACATACACAATTTACACAATTACACACAAACAGACACACATGCACACACAACAAACACACACACAAATGGACACACACTAACCATACACAAACAGACACACACGTCCAACACACACACATTTCATACAGTTGTCAGGTCAGAACTTTTTGTATATCTTCCTCACTCACTCACACACACACACACACACACACACACACACACACACACACACACACACACACACACACACACACACACACACACACACACACACACTTTTCCTACAGTTGTCTGACTGTTTTGTATGTACCTCTCTATCTTCCTGTTGTAGTTAATGGACTCGTTGCTGTTAATTTTGTTCTTTAGCTATTTAAACTGAAAATACACATTTCCCCATTTTGGTCATGTTGAACACATTGTTTTACACGTATCCTAAACTACTGAGGCTCTTCTCAAACCATTTCACACCATTAAACCTGCTGTTTACATGTTCTACTCCTCAGCTAATGCTCGATCTATATTCTTCAACAATGTTCTTCTGCTGTCAGTTTACAATGTATTTCAGTAGGCATTAACTTTTTTCCTAATTCAGGAATTTTTCAAACTCTTCTTTGACAATTCAAGTAATTTCCAGCCATTTCATACAAAGTCTCACATCTTCTACTTTTAAATATATTCTCAGCCATTGCTTCAGCTATGTTAGTGCTGGTTCATCAGTTGTCCTTCCTGTCAGGTTAGCTGCAGATTTCAACTATTTAACCATTACATTTAAACATGCAGAATTTCAATGTTTTCTTCTCCCTTTAGCATTTCTACTGCTTTTTACCTTTAAAAAGGCATTCATCTCACACTACAAGTTATATGTTTCAGCTTTTTCCCTCCTAGGGATGAATAAAGTATTCCTCTACTCTCTACTCTACTCTACTCTACTCTAGCATTAGTCTTTTCAACATTGCTTTAGCAGTTTCGTCAACTAATTTAGCATTGATTCAACAATTTCTTCAGCTCATTCAGCATTGCTTCAGCAACAGCGTTCAGCTGCTTTCAGCATTCACACGCATTTTCTGCAGGAAATGCTATCTTTTTCTAGTTATTATTAGTGTGAATGCTGGAAGCATTCACAGTATTGTTATTCTGTTCGGCCATTTTGTTTCTTTAAACTTATTATTATTATTATTATTCTGAGTCTTCTTCCCTTTTTCTGTGTTTAACTACTTCTTCATACTTTGTGCTATTTCAACAATTCATATATCAAAACGTGCAGCTTTTTCAGGACATTTATGCTATTATTTTTCTCTTTCATACTATTTATACTTTTTAAAATATTTAACTTTTTCTGCAATTTTTTTCCCATAGGAATACATTGAAACAGTCGTCAAACTCTTCAAATCTTCTGCTTCATTCAGCCTCTAATAGCTTCAGCATACTTTCAGCTACAGACTTCATTCAACTTTTAAACTGTTCACAAACCTTTCAACTATTCAGCTATATCTCAGCTTATTGATATCTTCAACAGTTTCAGATATATGTATAGTTTTAAAATCATTAAAATTTCTGACAAAATTCAGATTTAACATGAAAGTCAATGGGACGGAATGTTCGGACGTTGGCAGTTGGTAGAGTGACAGAGGGTCTAAAAATCCTCTCACATTTTTCTCTCTATCCTGCCAGCACGGCCACAGATTACACTCTACACACATAATTTCGGGCATGCTTGTAGACAAGCTCATCCTTGATCTCTTCATGTGCTCAAAAAACCAGAGAGACGAACACAATTTAAACTGGGAGCCTCCGAGTGCAGCCAGTTCCCTCTCTCCTCCCATTGACTCCCATTCAAAAGTAGGCGCTGATTTTCTAAACGTCCCAAAGTTTCCAACCTGCGACCCAATCAACAATTTTTACTCTAGAAACACCAAAGTGACATGGACGCGTTCAGCAAGGTCTTATGGTTCGGAAAATGTAAACCTTTTGCTCGTACTAAGTACAGATTTGTCGTACATTAGATCTGTTTGAGGGTGTCACAGAGCAGTTAAAGCCTATGGTTAAAGCTGCCACCATACCTTAAAGCCACCAGCCAACAGTTACATGGTAACCTCAACATGGCAACCTCACCATGGTAACCTCACCATGGCAACGTCACCATGGCAACGCACACACATTCTCTCTATTTGACTGTCTGTCGGTCACACACACAAATGGACACACACTGACCATACACACATATCCAACACACACACACACACACACACACGGACACACACACAGACACACACGGACACACACTGACCATACACACATATCCAACACACACACACACACACACACACACACACACACACACACACACACACACACACACACACGGACACACACTGACCATACACACATATCCAACACACATATAATTTTTATTAGAGTAATTTGAGTGTACTTAAAATGTTAATTTTTCTTTCACCACAATCTTCAACAATTCAAATAATTTCCAACCACCTAGATATTGTTTAATCTATATTAGTAATAGTCCAACAATGTATTCATGCTGTCATGTTTAAATATATTTGAGTAGACTTCAGCTTTTCAATTTCTTTATGCTAATCTTCAACAATTTAAATAATTTCCAATCATTTCATACAAAATAAACCTCCTTCTTACAGGTTCCATTTGTTAATCTATTTTCACTTATTACTTTAGCCATGTTAGCACTTGTTTATCTGTTTTCTGTAGCAGTGCTTTTTGCAGCTGACTGCAGACTCCTCAACTGTTAGACTTAATAATGCAGGATTTTCCAACACATTCCTCTGCCTTTTCAACATTTCTACTGCTTTTAGACTAAACACACATTTATTACACTTAAACCTAAACAATTCAGGATTTTTTCCATCACGTCATGTCAATCAGCTTCCTGCTTACATGTTCCTTCTTTTTAATCTATTCTCACTTGTTGCTTCAGCTATGTTACTGCTGGTTCATCAGTTTTCCTTGCTGTGGCTAGCTGCAGATTTCAACTCTTCAACTGTTAAACATCTTCAACATGCAGGATTTTAACATTTTCTTCTCCTTTTTTTTTTTTTTTACATTTCTACTGCTTTTTGTCCTTAAAAAGGCATTAATCTTCAAGTTATATGTTTCAGCTTCAACGTTAGACTTTTTCAACAGTTCTTCAGCTAATTCAACTTTGTTTCAATGATTTCTTCAGCTTATTCAGCATTGCTTCAGCAATAGCGTTCAGCTGCTTACAGCATTCACACGCATTTTCTGCAGGAAATGCTATCTTTTTCTAGTTAGTGTGAATGCTGGAAGCATTCACACTATTGTTATTCAAATCTTTATACTTATTATTATTATTATTATTCTTACTTCTTCCACCCTTTTTCAGCAGTTTTCTGCTCCTTCATACTTTGTGCTATTTCAACAATTCATATATCAAAACGTGCAGCTTTCTCAGGACAATATTGCTATGACTTTTCTCTTTCATACTATTTATACTTTTTAAAATATTTAACTTTTTGTGCAATTTTTCTCTCATAGGAAATACATTGAAACAGTCTTCAAACTCTTCAAATCTTCTGCTTCATTCAGCCTCTAATAGCTTCAGCATACTTTCAGCTACAGACTTCATTCAACTTTTAAACTGTTCACAAACCTTTCAACTATTTAGCTATATCTCAGCTTATTGATATCTTCAACAGTTTCAGATATATGTATAGTTTTAAAATCATTAAAATTTCTGACAAAATTCAGATTTAACATGAAAGTCAATGGGACGGAATGTTCGGACGTTGGCAGTTGGCAGAGTGACAGAGGGTCTAAAAATCCTCTCACATTTTTCTCTCTATCCTGTCAGTACGGCCACAGATTACACTCTACACACATAATTTCGGGCATGCTTGTAGACAAGCTCATCCTTGATCTCTTCATGTGCTCAAAAAACCAGAGAGACGAACACAATTTAAACTGGGAGCCTCTGAGTGCAGCCATTTCCCTCTCTCCTCTCATTGACTCCCATTCAAAAGTAGGCGCTGATTTTCTAAAAGTCCCAAAGTTTCCAACCTGCGACACAATCAACAATTTTTACTCTAGAAACACCAAAGTGACACGGACGCGTTCAGCAAGGCCTTATGGTTCGGAAAATGTAAACCTTTTGCTCGTACTAAGTACAGATTTGTCGTACATTAGATCTGTTTGAGGGTGTCACAGAGCAGTTAAAGCCTATGGTTAAAGCTGCCACCATACCTTAAAGCCACCAGCCAACAGTTACATGGTAACCTCAACATGGCAACCTCACCATGGTAACCTCACCATGGCAACGTCACCATGGCAACGCACACACATTCTCTCTGTCTGACTGTCTGTCGGTCATACACACACACACACACACACACAAATGGACACACACTAACTACCACACACACACACACACATCCAACACACACACACACACACACACACACAAATGGACACACACACACACACACACACACAAATGGACACACACTCACCATACACACACATCCAACACACACACACACACACACACAAATGGACACACACTCACCATGCATACACATCCAACACACACACACACACAAATGGACACACACTAACTACTACAAACACACACACACACACACACACCATACACACACACACACACACACAAATGGAGACACACACACAAATGGACACACACTCACCATACACACACATCCAACACACACACAAATGGACACACACTAACTACCACACACACACAAACACACACACACCTACACACACACACACACACACACACACACACACACACACACACACACACACACACACACACACACACCCAACAAACATACAACCACTTACCAAACACATACACAATTTACACAATTACACACAAACAGACACACATGCACACACAACAAACACACACACAAATGGACACACACTAACCATACACAAACAGACACACACGTCCAACACACACACATTTCATACAGTTGTCAGGTCAGAACTTTATGTATATCTTCCTCACTCACTCACACACACACACACACACACACACTCACACACACACACACACACACACACACACACACACACACACACACACACACACACACACACACACACACACACACACACACACACACACACACACACACACACACACTTTTCCTACAGTTGTCTGACTGTTTTGTATGTACCTCTCTATCTTCCTGTTGTAGTTAATGGACTCTTTGCTGTTAATTTTGTTCTTTAGCTATTTAAACTGAAAATACACATTTCCCCATTTTGGTCATGTTGAACACATTGTTTTACACGTATCCTAAACTACTGAGGCTCTTCTCAACCATTTCACACCATTAAACCCGCTGTTTACATGTTCTACTCCTCAGCTAATGCTCGATCTATATTCTTCAACAATGTTCTTCTGCTGTCAGTTTACAATGTATTTCAGTAGGCATTAACTTTTTTCCAAATTCAGGAATTTTTCAAACTCTTCTTTGACAATTCAAGTAATTTCCAGCCATTTCATACAAAGTCTCACATCTTCTACTTTTAAATATATTCTCAGCCATTGCTTCGGCTATGTTAGTGCTGGTTCATCAGTTGTCCTTCCTGTCAGGTTAGCTGCAGATTTCAACTATTTAACCATTACATTTAAACATGCAGAATTTCAATGTTTTCTTCTCCCTTTAGCATTTCTACTGCTTTTTACCTTTAAAAAGGCATTCATCTCACACTACAAGTTATATGTTTCAGCTTTTTCCCTCCTAGGGATGAATAAAGTATTCCTCTACTCTCTACTCTACTCTACTCTAGCATTAGTCTTTTCAACATTGCTTTAGCAGTTTCGTCAACTAATTTAGCATTGATTCAACAATTTCTTCAGCTCATTCAGCATTGCTTCAGCAATAGCGTTCAGCTGCTTTCAGCATTCACACGCATTTTCTGCAGGAAATGCTATCTTTTTCTAGTTATTATTATTCTGAGTCTTCTTCCCTTTTTCTGTGTTTAACTACTTCTTCATACTTTGTGCTATTTCAAAAATTCATATATCAAAACGTGCAGCTTTTTCAGGACATTTATGCTATTATTTTTCTCTTTCATACTATTTATACTTTTTAAAATATTTAACTTTTTGTGCAATTTTTCTCCCATAGGAAATGAATTGAAACAGTCTTCAAACTCTTAAAATCTTCTGCTTCATTCAGCCTCTAATAGCTTCAGCATACTTTCAGCTACAGACTTCATTCAACTTTTAAACTGTTCACAAACCTTTCAACTATTCAGCTATATCTCAGCTTATTGATATCTTCAACAGTTTCAGATATATGTATAGTTTTAAAATCATTAAAATTTCTGACAAAATTCAGATTTAACATGAAAGTCAATGGGACGGAATGTTCGGACGTTGGCAGTTGGTAGAGTGACAGAGGGTCTAAAAATCCTCTCACATTTTTCTCTCTATCCTGTCAGCACGGCCACAGATTACACTCTACACACATAATTTCGGGCATGCTTGTAGACAAGCTCATCCTTGATCTCTTCATGTGCTCAAAAAACCAGAGAGACGAACACAATTTAAACTGGGAGCCTCTGAGTGCGGCCAATTCCCTCTCTCCTCTCATTGACTCCCATTCAAAAGTAGGCGCTGATTTTCTAAACGTCCCAAAGTTTCCAACCTGCGACACAATCAACAATTTTTACTCTAGAAACACCAAAGTGACACGGACGCGTTCAGCAAGGTCTTATGGTTCGGAAAATGTAAACCTTTTGCTCGTACTAAGTACAGATTTGTCGTACATTAGATCTGTTTGAGGGTGTCACAGAGCAGTTAAAGCCTATGGTTAAAGCTGCCACCATACCTTAAAGCCACCAGCCAACAGTTACATGGTAACCTCAACATGGCAACCTCACCATGGTAACCTCACCATGGCAACGTCACCATGGCAACGCACACACATTCTCTCTGTCTGACTGTCTGTCGGTCATACACACACACACACACACACAAATGGACACACACTAACTACCACACACACACACACACACACACACACACACACACACACACACACACACACACACACACACACACACACACACACACACATCCAACACACACACACACAAATGGACACACACACACACACACACAAATGGACACACATTCACCATACACACACATCCAACACACACACAAATGGACACACACTCACCATGCATACACATCCAACACACACACACAAATGGACACACACTAACTACTACACACACACACACCATACACACACACGCACACACACAAATGGACACACACACACAAATGGACACACACTCACCATACACACACATCCAACACACACACACACACACAAATGGACACACACTAACTACCACACACACACAAACACACACACACACACCCAACAAACATACAACCACTTACCAAACACATACACAATTTACACAATTACACACAAACAGACACACATGCACACACAACAAACACACACACAAATGGACACACACTAACCATACACAAACAGACACACACGTCCAACACACACACATTTCATACAGTTGTCAGGTCAGAACTTTTTGTATATCTTCCTCACTCACACACACACACACACACACACACTTTTCCTACAGTTGTCTGACTGTTTTGTGTACCTCTCTATCTTCCTGTTGTAGTTAATGGACTCGTTGCTGTTAATTTTGTTCTTTAGCTATTTAAACTGAAAATACACATTTCCCCATTTTGGTCATGTTGAACACATTGTTTTACACGTATCCTAAACTACTGAGGCTCTTCTCAACCATTTCACACCATTAAACCCGCTGTTTACATGTTCTACTCCTCAGCTAATGCTAATGATCTATATTCTTCAACAATGTTCTTCTGCTGTCAGTTTACAATGTATTTCAGTAGGCATTAACTTTTTTCCAAATTCAGGAATTTTTCAAATTCTTCTTTGACAATTCAAGTAATTTCCAGCCATTTCATACAAAGTCTCACATCTTCTACTTTTAAATATATTCTCAGCCATTGCTTCGGCTATGTTAGTGCTGGTTCATCAGTTGTCCTTCCTGTCAGGTTAGCTGCAGATTTCAACTATTTAACCATTACATTTAAACATGCAGAATTTCAATGTTTTCTTCTCCCTTTAGCATTTCTACTGCTTTTTACCTTTAAAAAGGCATTCATCTCACACTACAAGTTATATGTTTCAGCTTTTTCCCTCCTAGGGATGAATAAAGTATTCCTCTACTCTCTACTCTACTCTACTCTAGCATTAGTCTTTTCAACATTGCTTTAGCAGTTTCGTCAACTAATTTAGCATTGATTCAACAATTTCTTCAGCTGATTCAGCATTGCTTCAGCAACAGCGTTCAGCTGCTTTCAGCATTCACACGCATTTTCTGCAGGAAATGCTATCTTTTTCTAGTTAGTGTGACTGCTGAAGCAGTCACACTATTGTTCTTCTGTTTGGCCATTTTCTTCCGCCTTTTTACGGTCTTCTTCTAGTCCTTCATACTTTGTGCTATTTCAACAATTCATATATCAAAACGTGCAGCTTCTTTTGAACTTTATCGGCATTACTTTTCTCTTTTTAACTATTTATACTTTTTCAAATATTTAACTTTTTCTGATTTTTTTCAGCTTTATAATGTGTGTGTATTGCGTCTAACGAGCAGAGCCAGAGTGGTGTCAGAGTGGAGAGAGGCAAAAAAACATTCTAGAGTTTTTCTGGCTAAACTGTCAGCACGGCCACAAATTAAACTCTAGACAAATTATTTTCTCCAGTTTTTGTAGCCACACTTGTCTTCTGGCTAAAATTCTGGTCAAAAATGCAAAGAGACTTAGATAATAATTTTAAATATTTTTTAAATGCAGCCAGGGAGCTCTCTGCTCTCATTAAGCTCAATGCATTTTTTTCACATCAGCAGGAGAAGGAGCTCAACTTTGTAACTTGCTGTTAAGTGCTTTTTAATTCATTTGAATTCACCAAAAAATAGTCACAGGTCACAAAAAAGTCCTCTTCTCACTTGGTGTGGCTAATTTATATTAATTTATTTTTGTTTTAAGCATCATTGAAAAATCTCACATTCATCAAAGTCTCAACCTCTCTTCTTGATAACTCCTCTGTAGTGTAGGGGTTAGGGTAACTGCCTGCCAACCCTAAGGTCACTGGTTCGAATCCAAGGGAAGAATTCTTGTTATGTTATGTTGAATTCTGCTCTCCTCCCCCGCCTTCAATTGGTTACAGGTGTTTGTTATCTCCTTGATTACTCGTACCAGTTTGCAGCACATCATCACATTACAATGAATGACAACAGTCTTGAAAGCAGTGTGCTCTCTGTAGCCGAGTGGCAGAGTAAAGGTTTAGTGATCATATGGTCACGGGTTCGATTCCTGCCTCAGTCATTGCACATCATTGCTTGACTTTTGATTCCAATTATTCAGCTGTCATTGGACAGTCTTTGATTCCTCATAGTATAAAGCTCATTGTAACTCAGGTTCTCTGTGGCCATATGGTTAGTGTGTTAGGTGTTGTGCTATTTCAACAATTCATATATCAAAACGTGCAGCTTTTTTTGAACTTTATCGGCGTTACTTTTCTCTTTTTAACTATTTATACTTTTTAAAATATTTAACTTTTTCTGCAAATTAAACTCTAGACAAATTATTTTCTCCAGTTTTGTAGCCACACTTGTCTTCTGGCTAAAATTCTGGTCAAAAATGCAAAGAGACTTAGATAATAATTTTAAATATTTTTTAAATGTAGCCAGGGAGCTCTCTGCTCTCATTCAGCCCAATGCTGAGAATTCTCCACAACTCTGTCTGAAACATGCTTATGTCTGTGCTCTCTGTGGCGAAGTGGCAGAGTAAAGGTTTATTGATCATGAGGTCATGGGTTCGATTCCTTACTTTTTTTTTTAAGCAGAAGCCAGTGATCCTCTTATCAAAGGTTTTCTTTACCCCTCACATACTGTCTCTGTCTGTAGCCTAGTGGTTAGCTTGCTGGTCTGGAGACCTGAAGGTTGCTGGTTCAATTCTTGCCTCAACAACAATTATAGTGAATTATTTTCCCAGTTGTCCTCTGTTGACTTCTGATAACTTGCTTCATGTTGAAACTGCTGCTCTCAGCCTGAAATTCACAGAAATTTTCATTCTAAGTCATTCAAGCTTGACTCTCAAGCTTTCTTGATGTTGACAGTGTGCAGATCATTAACAGACAACAGTCTCTGCAACTGTGTGTGCACCGTGGCCTAGAGGCAGAGTGGAAGTCTAATGACCATGAGGTTGTGGGTTCAATTCCGACCTTGGTCAAACATTTGTATGGTGATCACTGCTTGCACTATTTGCTAATTCTGCAACAGCGTTCAGTTGCTATCAGCAGTCACACCATTTCCATTCTTGGAAATGCTTTTTCTAGTTAGTGTGACTGCTGAAGCAGTCACACTATTGTTCTTCTGTTTGGCCATTTTCTTCCGCCTTTTTACGGTCTTCTTCTAGTCCTTCATACTTTGTGCTATTTCAACAATTCATATATCAAAACGTGCAGCTTTTTTTGAACTTTATCGGCATTACTTTTCTCTTTTTAACTATTTATACTTTTTCAAATATTTAACTTTTTTCTGATTTTTTTCAGCTTTATAATGGGTGTGTATTGCGTCTAACGAGCAGAGCCAGAGTGGTGTCAGAGTGGATAGAGGCAAAAAAACATTCTAGAGTTTTTCTGGCTAAACTGTCAGCACGGCCACAAATTAAACTCTAGACAAATTATTTTCTCCAGTTTTGTAGCCACACTTGTCTTCTGGCTAAAATTCTGGTCAAAAATGCAAAGAGACTTAGATAATAATTTAAAATATTTTTTAAATGCAGCCAGGGAGCTCTCTGCTCCCATTAAGCTCAATGCATTTTTTTCACATCAGCAGGAGAAGGAGCTCAACTTTGTAACTTGCTGTTAAGTGCTTTTTAATTCATTTTAATTCACCAAAAAATAGTCACAGGTCACAAAAAAGTCCTCTTCTTACTTGGTGTGGCTAATCTATACAAATTTCTCCTTATTTTAAGCATCATTGAAAAATCTCACATTCATCAAAGTCTCAACCTCTCTTCTTCACAACTCCACTGTAGTGTAGGGGTTAGGGTGGCTGTTTGCCAACCCTAAGGTCACTGGTTCGAATCCAAGGGAAGAACTTTTGTTATGTTATGTTGAATTCTGCTCTCCTCCCCCGCCTTCAATTGGTTACAGGTGTTTGTTATCTCCTTGATTACTCATACCAGTTTGCAGCACATCATCACATTACAATTAATGACAACAGTCTTGAAAGCAGTGTGCTCTCTGTAGCTGAGTGGCAGAGTAAAGGTTTAGTGATCATATGGTCATGGGTTTGATTCCTGCCTCAGTCATATCACATCATTGTTTGACTTTTGATTCCAATTATTCAGCTGTCATTGGACAGTCTTTGATTCCTCATAGTATAAAGCTCATTGTAACTCAGGTTCTCTGTGGCCATATGGTTAGTGTGTTAGGTGTTGTGCTATTTCAACAATTCATATATCAAAACGTGCAGCTTTTTTTGAACTTTATCGGCATTACTTTTCTCTTTTTAACTATTTATACTTTTTCAAATATTTAACTTTTTCTGCAAATTAAACTCTAGACAAATTATTTTCTCCAGTTTTGTAGCCACACTTGTCTTCTGGCTAAAATTCTGGTCAAAAATGCAAAGAGACTTAGATAATAATTTAAAATATTTTTTAAATGCAGCCAGGGAGCTCTCTGCACATCATCACATTACAATGGCAACATGCTTATGTCTGTGCTCTCTGTGGCGAAGTGGCAGAGTAAAGGTTTATTGATCATGAGGTCATGGGTTTGATTCCTTACTTTTTTTTTTAAGCAGAAGCCAGTGATCCTCTTATCAAAGGTTTTCTTTACCCCTCACATAGTGTCTCTGTCTGTAGCCTAGTGGTTAGCTTGCTGGTCTGGAGACCTGAAGGTTGCTGGTTCAAATCTTGCCTCAACAACAATTATAGTGAATTATTTTCCCAGTCGTCCTCTGTTGACTTCTGATAACTTGCTTCATGTTGAAACTGCTGCTCTCAGCCTGAAATTCACAGAAATTTTCATTCTAAGTCATTCAAGCTTGACTCTCAAGCTTTCTTGATGTTGACAGTGTGCAGATCATTAACAGACAACAGTCTCCACAACTGTGTGTGCACTGTGGCCTAGAGGCAGAGTGGAAGTCTAATGACCATGAGGTTGTGGGTTCGATTCCAACCTTGGTCAAACATTTGTATGGTGATCACTGCTTGCACTATTTGCTAATTCTGCAACAGCGTTCAGTTGCTATCAGCAGTCACACCATTTCCATTCTTGGAAATGCTTTTTCTAGTTAGTGTGAATGCTGGAAGCATTCACACTATTGTTATTCAAATCTTTATACTTATTATTATTATTATTATTATTAGTGTGAATGCTGGAAGCATTCACACTATTGTTATTCAAATCTTTATACTTATTATTCTTACTTCTTCCGCTCTTTTTCTGCATCTAACTAGTCCTTCATACTTTGTGCTATTTCAACAATTCATATATCAAAACGTGCAGCTTTTTCAGGACAATATTGCTATTATTTTTCTCTTTCATACTATTTATACTTTTTAAAATATTTAACTTTTTGTGCAATTTTTCTCTCATAGGAAATACATTGAAACAGTCTTCAAACTCTTCAAATCTTCTGCTTCATTCAGCCTCTAATAGCTTCAGCATACTTTCAGCTACAGACTTCATTCAACTTTTAAACTGTTCACAAACCTTTCAACTATTCAGCTATATCTCAGCTTATTGATATCTTCAACAGTTTCAGATATATGTATAGTTTTAAAATCATTAAAATTTCTGACAAAATTCAGATTTAACATGAAAGTCAATGGGACGGAATGTTCGGACGTTGGCAGTTGGCAGAGTGACAGAGGGTCTAAAAATCCTCTCAAATTTTTCTCTCTATCCTGTCAGTACGGCCACAGATTACACTCTACACACATAATTTCGGCCATGTTTGTAGACAAGCTCATCCTTGATCTCTTCATGTGCTCAAAAAACCAGAGAGACGAACACAATTTAAACTGGGAGCCTCTGAGTGCAGCCATTTCCCTCTCTCCTCTCATTGACTCCCATTCAAAAGTAGGCGCTGATTTTCTAAACGTCCCAAAGTTTCCAACCTGCGACACAATCAACAATTTTTACTCTAGAAACACCAAAGTGACACGGACGCGTTCAGCAAGGTCTTATGGTTCGGAAAATGTATACCTTTTGCTCGTACTAAGTACAGATTTGTCGTACATTAGATCTGTTTGAGGGTGTCACAGAGCAGTTAAAGCCTATGGTTAAAGCTGCCACCATGCCTTAAAGCCTCTGGAAACCCAAATCCACCAAAGCCTCCTAACCATGTATTTTAGGGTCTTATGTACATATTATTAAACATGTAAAAATAATTAGAAAAAAGTTTCCATCCAAATTGAAAATATTTGTCTTTTAAGGTTTTGTACAGTAGGTTTGAATTGGGCGGAGTTATCTCTGGGATTTATCACGCAATAAATCCTACCCACTCATAAATCGCCACGTCAGTTCTCTCACCCAGCCCCCCAGTGGCGGCGAACAAAACCGTTCTGCTAACGGTCGCTCCTCCACTCCTCTCAAGTCCTCACAACCAGAGCCATGTCAACCCGAGTTGTGTGTGTGTGGCGATTAGCTTTTAGCATTCATTAGCTTTCCAGCGCGACCTGCCCTGTCTGTCTGTCTGTCTGTATGTCTGTGCCAAAACCCCTCACATCTCCAGCCGATACAGCCGTTCTTTTATGTGTGTGTGTGTGTGTGTGTGTGGGGGGGGGGGGGGTGTAAATCCGCGATCAGCATTTAGCCTTTATTAGCTTTCCAGCGCGACCTACCTTGTCTGTCTGTCTGTCTGTCTGTGTGTGTGCCCACAACTCCTCACAACTCCTCTCTACATACAGCCGATACAGCCGGTTTTTTGGGGGGGTGAGGGGAGGGAGGGAGGGAGGGTGTGTGTAAATTGGCGATTAGCTTTTAGCATTTATTAGCTTTCCAGCGCGACCTGCCTTGTCTCTGTGTGTGTGTCAGTCAGCCCCTCCTGGCGCTCACACAGACATGAGTGACGGTTAAAAGCTTTTTTTTTCTGTGAGACTACGACCAAAGACGGTTATGACGCTCCAAAACGAAGCTGGTAGACTAGTTAGCTGCTAAATAGCATCAATCAATCGATGCACGTCCTCCGGTGAGGACTTTTTTTTTTTTTTTTAATGGTCGCCACTGACGTGTTGCTATGACAATGGAGCTGTCAATCATAGCGTTATCTGCCACGCCCACACTGTCCTGACCAGTGGCATCAATAGTGCCTCAATAGCAAAATGAGCTGTTTTTAAACAAGGTTTTCTAATAGTTATGAATAGTTATTGTCACTCAGACTTTTGTGGATGCTTAATGAGGCACTTGACTTTGATATAATATAAGCATTTTTACCATATATAGTCAGGTTTCCAAAGGCTTTAAAGCCACCAGCCAACAGTTACATGGTAACCTCAACATGGCAACCTCACCATGGTAACCTCACCATGGCAACCTCACCATGGCAACGTCATCATGGCAACGTCACCATGGCAACGCACACACATTCTCTCTATTTGACTGTCTGTCGGTCACACACACAAATGGACACACACTGACCATACACACATATCCAACACACACACAAAAATGGACACACACTGACCATACACACATATCCAACACACACACACACAAATGGACACACACTGACCATACACACATATCCAACACACACACACACACACAAATGGACACACACTGACCATACACACATATCCAACACACACACACACACACACACACAAATGGACACACACTGACCATACACACATATCCAACACACACACACACACACACACACACACACACACACACACACACACACACACACACACACACACACACACACACAAATGGACACACACTGACCATACACACATATCCAACACACACACTGACCATACACACATATCCAACACACACACACACATGGACACACACTGACCATACACACATATCCAACACACACACACACACACACACATGGACACACACTGACCATACACACATATCCAACACACACACACACACACACACACACACACACACACACTGACCATGCACACATATCCAACACACACACACACACGGACACACACTGACCATACACACATATCCAACACACACACACACACACACACACACACACACACACACACACACACACACACACACACACACACACACTTTTCCTACAGTTGTCTGACTGTTTTGTATGTACCTCTCTATCTTCCTGTTGTAGTTAATGGACTCTTTGCTGTTAATTTTGTTCTTTAGCTATTTAAACTGAAAATACACATTTCCCCATTTTGGTCATGTTGAACACATTGTTTTACACGTATCCTAAACTACTGAGGCTCTTCTCAACCATTTCACACCATTAAACCCGCTGTTTACATGTTCTACTCCTCAGCTAATGCTCCATCTATATTCTTCAACAATGTTCTTCTGCTGTCAGTTTACAATGTATTTCAGTAGGCATTAACTTTTTTCCTAATTCAGGAATTTTTCAAACTCTTCTTTGACAATTCAAGTGATTTCCAGCCATTTCATACAAAGTCTCACATCTTCTACTTTTAAATATATTCTCAGCCATTGCTTCGGCTATGTTAGTGCTGGTTCATCAGTTGTCCTTCCTGTCAGGTTAGCTGCAGATTTCAACTATTTAACCATTACATTTAAACATGCAGAATTTCAATGTTTTCTTCTCCCTTTAGCATTTCTACTGCTTTTTACCTTTAAAAAGGCATTCATCTCACACTACAAGTTATATGTTTCAGCTTTTTCCCTCCTAGGGATGAATAAAGTATTCCTCTACTCTCTCTACTCTACTCTACTCTAGCATTAGTCTTTTCAACATTGCTTTAGCAGTTTTGTCAACTAATTTAGCATTGATTCGACAATTTCTTCAGCTCATTCAGCATTGCTTCAGGAATAGCGTTCAGCTGCTTTCAGCATTCACACGCATTTTCTGCAGGAAATGCTTTCTTTTTCTAGTTATTATTCTTACTTCTTCTTCCCTTTTTCAGCAGTTTTCTGCTCCTTCATACTTTGTGCTATTTCAACAATTCATATATCAAAACGTGCAGCTTTTTCAGGACATTTATGCTATTATTTTTCTCTTTCATACTATTTATTCTTTTTAAAATATTTAACTTTTTCTGCAATTTTTCTCTCATAGGAAATGAATTGAAACAGTCTTCAAACTCTTCAAATCTTCTGCTTCATTCAGCCTCTAATAGCTTCAGCATACTTTCAGCTACAGACTTCATTCAACTTTTAAACTGTTCACAAACCTTTCAACTATTCAGCTATATCTCAGCTTATTGATATCTTCAACAGTTTCAGATATATGTATAGTTTTAAAATCATTAAAATTTCTGACAAAATTCAGATTTAACATGAAAGTCAATGGGACGGAATGTTCGGACGTTGGCAGTTGGTAGAGTGACAGAGGGTCTAAAAATCCTCTCACATTTTTCTCTCTATCCTGTCAGCACGGCCACAGATTACACTCTACACACATAATTTCGGGCATGCTTGTAGACAAGCTCATCCTCGATCTCTTCATGTGCTCAAAAAACCAGAGAGACAAACACAATTTAAACTGGGAGCCTCTGAGTGCGGCCAGTTCCCTCTCTTCCTCTCATTGACTCCCATTTAAAAGTAGGCGCTGATTTTCTAAACGTCCCAAAGTTTCCAACCTGCGACACAATCAACAATTTTTACTCTAGAAACACCAAAGTGACACGGACGCGTTCAGCAAGGTCTCATGGTTCGGAAAATGTAAACCTTTTGCTCGTACTAAGTACAGATTTGTCGTACATTAGATCTGTTTGAGGGTGTCACAGAGCAGTTAAAGCCTATGGTTAAAGCTGCCACCATGCCTTAAAGCCACCAGCCAACAGTTACATGGTAACCTCAACATGGCAACCTCACCATGGTAACCTCACCATGGCAACGTCACCATGGCAACGCACACACATTCTCTCTGTTTGACTGTCTGTCGGTCATACACACACACACACACACACACAAATGGACACACACTAACTACCACACACACACACACACACACACACACACACACATCCAACACACACACACACACACACACACAAATGGACACACACACACACACACACACAAATGGACACACACTCACCATACACACACATCCAACACACACACACACACACACAAATGGACACACACTCACCATGCATACACATCCAACACACACACACAAATGGACACACACTAACTACTACACACACACACACACACACACACACACACAAATGGACACACACACACACACAAATGGACACACACTCACCATACACACATCCAACACACACACACACAAATGGACACACACTAACTACCACACACACACACAAACACACACACACACACACCCAACAAACATACAACCACTTACCAAACACATACACAATTTACACATTTACACACAAACAGACACACATGCACACACAACAAACACACACACAAATGGACACACACTAACCATACACAAACAGACACACACGTCCAACACACACACATTTCATACAGTTGTCAGGTCAGAACTTTTTGTATATCTTCCTCACTCACACACACACACACACACACACACACACACACACACACACACACACACACACTTTTGTATATCTTCCTCACTCTCTCACACACACACACACGCACACACACACACACACACACACACACACAGTTTTCCTACAGTTGTCTGACTGTTTTGTATGTACCTCTCTATCTTCCTGTTGTAGTTAATGGACTCGTTGCTGTTAATTTTGTTCTTTAGCCATTTAAACTGAAAATACACATTTCTCCATTTTGGTCATGTTGAACACATTGTTCTACACGTATCCTAAACTACTGAGGCTCTTCTCAACCATTTCACACCATTAAACCCGCTGTTTACATGTTCTACTCCTCAGCTAATGCTCCATCTATATTCTTCAACAATGTTCTTCTGCTGTCAGTTTACAATGTATTTCAGTAGGCATTAACTTTTTTCCTAATTCAGGAATTTTTCAAACTCTTCTTTGACAATTCAAGTAATTTCCAGCCATTTCATACAAAGTCTCACATCTTCTACTTTTAAATATATTCTCAGCCATTGCTTCGGCTATGTTAGTGCTGGTTCATCAGTTGTCCTTCCTGTCAGGTTAGCTGCAGATTTCAACTATTTAACCATTACATTTAAACATGCAGAATTTCAATGTTTTCTTCTCCCTTTAGCATTTCTACTGCTTTTTACCTTTAAAAAGGCATTCATCTCACACTACAAGTTACATGTTTCAGCTTTTTCCCTCCTAGGGATGAATAAAGTATTCATCTACTCTCTACTCTACTCTAGCATTAGTCTTTTCAACATTGCTTTAGCAGTTTCTTCAGCTAATTTAGCGTTGATTCAACAATTTCTTCAGCTCATTCAGCATTGCTTCAGCAACAGCGTTCAGCTGCTTTCAGCATTCACACGCATTTTCTGCAGGAAATGCTATCTTTTTCTAGTTCTCCTTCATCTTCCGGACGCTTTTTCGGTTCGCTACTAGTCGAGTTGCAGGCCAAATTATATATCAAAACGTGCGTCTTGATCGGGATCGGTGTGCTATTACTTTTCTCAACAGTGTACGAATTATTCGCGACGTAAGTCGCGATTTACTGCGCAAAATTTTTGCATGTAAGTCAATGGGACGGGCGGGAAAAAAAGAGCGAAAAAGACCAATCATTGGAGTTTAACAAAAGTCTACTGCTCAGGCATACTTTCACCTAGAGACTCCATTTAAACTTTAAACAGTAGACACAAGTCTTGTGTATTGTCGTATTACTCCACGTTTTGATAGGTCATATAGTTTTTGATCAATCCCTGATCAATGACCATGATCATTTTTGGAGAAATTATGAGTTTATAATGGGTGTGTATTGCATAGAATGTTCGTGTCAGAGTGCGTGACATCATCAGTTAGAGTGGGAGAGAGTGAAGAAACATTCTGTATTTTTTCTGGATAAACTGTGAGCACGGCCACAATTTACACTCTACAGACATAATTTTTTCAGAATTTGTAAGACAAACTTGTTATCTCTCATGTCATGTGCTCAAAATATCAGAGAGACTTACAGAACTTACAGAATCAGCCTCTGAGTGCGGCCACGTCTGTCTCTGCTCCTCATTGAGTCCAATACAAATATTTTCTGAGAGGAGCAGAACGGCCTAATGTTTTAAAACTGCCAGCGTCGCCAAAATATTTACTGTAGAAACACCAAATCGTACCGAAATTTTCAGTAAGTCCTTAGAGCAACGTTGATCTGTGTTTTGTTCTGATAGGAGTTACCGTTTTGTCATGCTAAGCCTAAATGTGAGACCGGTTTAGAGGCAGAAAATGGCTCTTTTTCTCCACGTTTCTGTCTGTCTCAGCCTGCGGGGGCCCCTATCGCCGTGGTAACCTCTTTGATCCTCAGGCCAGAGCTCGTTAACTTCATAAACAATCCACCTGGCGCTCGTTTAAATGTTTATAAACACAGACACAGCTAAATCAGACTGACACAGGATGCAGCTACTAACTAACTACAACACACACACAGACTCTAGAGCCAGCTTCATGTGATTACAGTTACACACACACACACACACACACACACACACACACACACACACACACACACACACACACACACACACACACACACACACACACACACAGTTAACCTAATGTGGTTACAGCTCCTCCATATCAGTGCTTATAGAAAGATGATCATGTCTGTCTGATCAGCTCTGTCTTGACCTTAAGATCGTGGGTTTGATTCCCATGTTGACAGAGATGGCACAACCCGCAGTAGCTCCCGTGGCCCATTCAAAATTTCCCGAGAGGAAATTTTCTAGTGTTGCATTATTATTTCATAGCGTGGCAAATGCGCAGGTCACAACTTATCCACCAGATCGTTTTGGAGTTGTTGGATTGTGTATTTGATGAGTTTGATGAGGGACAGAGGACTTGACTGTACCGTTCATCTCTATTGTGTTCACTAAGCAGCTCGTGTCTCTGCCCCGAGGATCTCAAAATAACATGCACCGACAATTAAAGGTAACAAACCTACTGCTATGACTATAGGGATTATGGCGATAGGCGAATTTGCCAAAATGTTGAACTATCCCTTTAAGACAACATAGAAAATTAAAAACCCCATGGCAGTAATGCATCAAAACAAATATTGTTTTTGTTTTCAAACTGTGCAGGTGTCATTATAGAGTGGTCATTATACAGCACTAATAACTAAACTGCAATAAACAGATAAACTGATTCCACCATTGTTTATTCCGCTATTGTTTCAATTTGACACTTAACAGGTTGACAGCATATAGGACTAGGACCTTGAGGTAGGAAATTGTGGAGGGTATATTTAAACAGTTTTATTAATAATATAAAATACAAATGTATTGATATCAAATCCAACTTTTTTGTGAGTTGATTGTGCGACTGAAACTGCTACATTACAGACAAAAGAGGAGCCCATTAGTTATGTGTCACCATTGATCTTTCACTCTGAGCAGCTATAAAGCTCTTCAACTCATTATAGGAAATATTATGAGACTTCCTGGGGGTGTTTAGCATCCAACTCATTATCAGGACTGACAGTTCACAGCAGAAGTTTATTTTGAAATGCTACTGGATAACCTTCGTGTTTTCAGGTGGGAGCGATTCGGGGATTCGAGGTCTGGCCTCTCCTCTGACAGGGGTGTCTGGAGAAGCAGGACAGCTGGCTGAAGCGCCGGTCGCAGATGGAGCACCAGTACGGCCTCTCTCCGGTGTGCGTCCGCAGGTGCACCGTCAGGTTCCCCTTCTCCACGAAGCCCCGGCCGCAGTGCGTGCAGGTGAACGGCTTCTCGCCCGTGTGGCTGCGGACGTGCCGCACCAGCGTCGCCCTCCTGCCGAAGCTCTTCCCGCAGATGCTGCAGCCGAACGGACGCTCGCCCGAGTGGATCCTCATGTGCGTCCTCAGGTTCCCCTGCAGGGTGAAAGTCTGACCGCAGACGCTGCAGCGGAACAGCGTCTCTCTGTGAACACGTAGGTGGAGCTTCAGGCTCTCGCTGCGCTCCAGATGTTTCCCGCACACGCCGCAGTCTCTCAAATGTGCCGACGTGTGGGTGAACAGGTAACTCCTCCTCTGGAAGGACTCGCCGCAAACTTTGCAGGCGAACACCGGTGGGATCTGATGTGATGGTTTGTGATTGGTGGAGCTCTCCTCCTTGCTGCTCGGAGTTGAACTTTGACCTTCTGCCTCTTCTGCCTCTTCTGCCACATCTGGCTTCCAGAGTCTTGCAGCCTCTCTCCAGTAGTCTCCACTGTCTTCGGTGTCAGAGTCCTCGGTTATAAGGTGGCTATCAGCCACACGTGGAGGATCAGCGTGTCCGTCGCTGTTCTCACCACCTGCCTCTGTTTTAATGTCTGCAGCGGTTGAGAAAACGGCGTCGCCCTGATCCAGACCGCTGGTCTGGTCCATCTGGAGACACATCATCTGCTCTTCAGGGCAGCTTTTAATCCAGGAGGAATCCTGCAGAGGGTCTGAGGGGAAGCAGAGGAGAGGACCATAGAAAAACCAGATCAGTTGTTGCTCAGATTAATTTATATGTCATTTATTATAAGTCAAGCAGTGTCTCTCTCCCTAACCTACACTATCAATAAGCAGGGAACAGTGCTCTCACTTATGAATTAACCTGGTGAATAAGATAATGATTGAAACTGAATTGAAAACCAACTTCATTTCAGAGCATCAGTAATTTTACATCAATAATAAGATAACAGCCTAAATGCAACAATCACAGAGGCCATACTACTGTTTAAAGCTCCATTAGTAAACTCAGACCCTACTATGTTACAAAAAAAGGAGGCCTATATTATATTAAGCTGGGCCCAGTACCATGTATAAACATAGCTTGTTATTGTGCTAAGCTACCGTCTACCGGTATTCAAAGGTAAAGTGAATAACAAGCAGCTTGTAAACTATCTGTTAACTTACAGTCAAGGACCTAAATTAACAATTATTTTAAGGGGTCCTTGTTCCTGTGTATCTACCGAATTAATTACAGTGTAATTACCTATGTAACCGTATGTAATAACATGTACTTACATTGTAAATACATAGTGTATTTTAGTGTACTTACAGGTCCTTGTTACACTTGTAATAAGAAATGCTTGTGCAAAGAGAGAGGCCACTTTGGCATTTCTGTAAGTACACCAAAATACACTATGTATTTACAATTTAAGTACATGTTATTACATACGGTTACATAGGTAATTACACTGTAATTAATTCGGTAGATACACAGGAACAAGGACCCCTTAAAATAAAGTGTTACCTGCTGTTCTCTCTCCTCATTGGATAAAGGTTGTAGGATACAAGGAAAGTTTTCTCCTGGGCTTACAGCAGAGCAGAGTGACTGACAGACCCGTGTTTCAGACCAAACACTCTATGTAAGTGATTGCCGTCGGAAGATATAACTATTTAAGACTTATATTAACACAAATATTCCGCTTACTTCTGCTTTAAGGCAGGTTAAGTGGCATATTGATTGAATATGTAGTAGGCTACACTGGGGTACTTTAATCTAAGTTGAGGAGCTGAACACTTCCTCCATTGGTCAAAGAGAGGGAGACACCAACCGACCTGCCGCCCGGTTCCACCTGCTCTCCTCGGACTTCAGGCTGTCCAGCTGTCGCCGCTGGAGGTCGATCTGCTCCCGGTACCGCGCCACAGTCCTCCCGAAAACCCCCAGGATGTCGTCCACCGCCGCGGTCAGCCGCTCGTTCAGGAACATCCGCAGACTCTCCATCTCCATCTCTGGCAGCGGCTCGCTCGGAGGCTCGCAGCTCTCCACCAGCGCCGTCGCTCCGCCGGGGAAGGACAGCGGAGAACAGCGGCCGCGGAACAACGGCTGGTCCGCGGACATGTTGTTTTAAATTCACCCAGCGACACGCTGAATCCTCCCAGGTGAAGACTTTTTGACTGTGGGAGAAGTCGCGCCGACAGAGGAGCTTCTAGTTGTAGGCTACCCAGTTCCTGGATAATAAAAAGTAAACAAACCAGCGGAGTGCTTCACACAGGAAGACGTCGGGGGGAAACAATCTGTCCTCACCAAAGGTTCCGGGAGAGGGAGGTGGAAGGAATAGCCACAACTTTTTACCATTAAAGAATGTAAAATAATAATAACTAATAATAATAGAGGCACAATATGTTAAAATTGTGTTGTTAAACTGCAATATTCAATTCATCGTTTTTTTTTAACAGTGCACTGACACAATTCCAATTTGTAGATGAACACAGAATCAATAGCCTACGTGTCTCAACCACAAGATGGTAGTAAAGTCAAGTTAATATCAACAACGTGAGAGGACCAACATGTCTTACGTACCTCAACTGTACCACTGTTTATTCAGCCTTCAAATCTCTTATTTCTTTGTGTCATATTGACTTCTGTCTCTATGATTTAATGATATGAATGCAACAGGCCTACTTCATATCTTTCTCTGACACTTTTTCTTAAAGACCCCCTAAACCAAAAAAGCCCTTTTTTAAAATGGCATTAAATGGCATTCTGGACCAGAAGTCAAACATTGCTGTATCTCTTCTAATCACCAGTTCTGCTGAATACCTTTTAAAAGAGAAAATAGTGAAATTTCTGACACAAAGTTTTAGGCTGTTTGAAGCAAAAGGATTTGAACTCCACCCTGCTGGCTGTAGCAGAGGAGGCTGCATGCTGCTCCTCCTGGGTAGTCACAAGATTGGATGAAACTGGCCGTCAGCCTGTTTCACTTCCTTCTCTCAGTTCAGTAACGATGGAAACAGACAAGCATCACTGCTGAACCATGCAAAAGACAGGTTTCAGTACTAAAGATAAAATGATGTTAAACATGGTGTCTTCCTTTGTGTCAAAAATCAGTCCTTGGTATTTAAATTATATAATGTAAAGTTGATATTTGAAGTAACCTGATGTGAAGACAAACAATTAATCTGCACTTGTTCTTTCATGATGTGTTGAGGACAGCTCCAGTTGAGTGACTCTGTGTGTTTGCATATATGTCCTTCCTCTCTGCTCCCAGCCGTTAAGAGGCCAGTGTTGATCAGTGTGTGTCCAGGCCTTTCACAGCCACTGACACCACAGCAGCTCAATGATGATGTCTGTGACTCTACTGCTGGCCACCCTGGGGCTCCTTGTTCAGGGTGAGACTCTCTGCTGAAAACTTTGCTTCAGGATGGAACCAGGTTCACCACAATGATGTTCTGCTATGATGGAGAAACACTGAAACCAGCAGCATTGACCTTCTTCCATCTATTCTCCATGTTCAAGGAATGATCCTCTTCTGTTTGGATGTTGATCTTTCTCCAAGATGGATTTGTTTCAATATCTCTTCTATTATTCATGTTTTCCAGGTTCATCAGGAGAAATCATCCTGACTCAGACTCCTGGATCTCAGTCTGTTGTTCTGGGACAGAGTGTCTCTATCAGATGTCAAACCAATGAAAGTGTTGAGCATAATAACATTAAGTGGATCCACTGGTACTTTCTGAAACATGGAGAAGCTCCTAAACTCCTGATTTATAGAGCTAATGGTCGACAGTCTGGAGTTTCAGATCGCTTTACTGGACTGGCATCTAGTAGAACTGACTTCACTCTGACCATCAGTGGAGTTCAGGCTGAAGACTCAGGAGTTTATTACTGTGAGCAGAGTAGAAGCGCACCACGCACACAGTGAAAAGGCATCGTACAAAAACCTCCCTCAGCTGCAGAGGAACTGATCTGACTCAACAGCTGCACTGAAACTAAAGCAACAGCAAATTTACAAACCCTTTTAATGTATAAATAGTGAGATCAACATATGATTATATATATAGGCTGAATTATCAAATAATTAAATTTCTAAAATATTTTCTTGATCAACTGTTGGGGTAACCTTTATTTCTTAGCCTACTTACTGTGACATAAAATGTAAAGTGTTTTTTAAGAAAAGAAAAGAAATTGTAGAAGCAAAAAAAATATTTAAAAAAAAAGAATTACAACTTTAACAATAACTTCAATCAGGTAAATAAAAATGTCGTCAGAGAACCTCCATAAAAAGAGAAAGGATAGCCAGTGATTCACATTCTATATGGTTTGGAAATATTCCCTTTCATTTCTTACTAAAAAATCAGAAAGAATCTAAGCAAATTAAGACACCATATTAAATATGTACAATTTACTTGTAGCCTAATGTATTTTATTTTATTTTATGAATTTGGAATCAACATAGATGAAGAGTCACAGGAGACCGGATATTATTTCCAGGACTTTTCAAGTTAAAAAAATTGGCCTCATGCTCACTGTAACAGTATAATACAATCACGTTGACGTGACGTGAGTAAATATCTGTCAGCTGATCAATATATAAAAATCAACTCATTGATGAATGATTATGAACTCTTTGCAACGTCCCTGTGACCTGATACAATGAGTCAGTTTGGACTTCAAGGACGAGCTTTTACTGTTGACCACAGCAGAGAGACAGCAGACATGTATCATTTCCATAGAGAGCCACTTTGCATCAGCAGCACCATGCTCCAGTGCTCTGGGAGAGTTTATAGTCCTGAGAGTTGAAGACTGGATGACTGACAGCTGTCCTTCATGACAACACAAGACACAGAAATCCTCCTCATCAAAAACATGACTTTGGTCTCCGTCCTCATCTGGACTCTCCTCTGCTGCTGCTTCACAGGTAAAGTCCAGAGAATCCAACTCCTCTATCAACATCTGTCCCTCTGAAATGAAGCCCACAAAACCATGACTCTGTTTTATCTTTCTGTCTCTGTGTCCTCAGAGTCCAGAGGTCAGGTCACAGTGACTCAGCCTGGAGCAGTGAGCTCTGCTGTTGGAGGCTCAGTCACCATCAACTGTTGGACTGACCATTCTCATTACGAATTTAGACGTTTTCTTTGAAAATAACACAATAATGAAAAATCAAAATCTTACAGGTTAAACTCTGAATCTACCAACACCACAGTGACACAATGTATTAATAAAACAACAGGAAACCATGCCTATATATCAGACTGGAATAATTCAGCACCATTAAATAGTTACATCATCTGCATACAGATGAACCCTAACCTGCTGTACCATTGACCTACACAGTCCAAACTATCAACACCTCTGTTGATCAACTGACTGTCTCACTATCAGCTTCTGATGCTCTCATAACCAGGTTCACTGGCTGCTGTGGCCTCCAATAGGCTGAGTATAAAAGGTGTGGGATGTTCAAGACTGAACGTTCAACTGCACAAATGTTGTTGGTTTTTAATCAGAAAAAAGATCCAACATACAATTTGTGAGAGTTGTGTTTTAAGTGGTACAGCTCTATGTCCAGACCAAGTGTTGCGAGGAGGACACAGCATGATGTGTTGAGGACAGCTCCAGTTGAGTGACTCTGTGTGTTTGCATATGTGTCCTTCCTCTCTGCTCCCAGCCGTTAAGAGGCCAGTGTTGATCAGTGTGTGTCCAGGCCTTTCACAGCCACTGACACCACAGCAGCTCAATGATGATGTCTGTGACTCTACTGCTGGCCACCCTGGGGCTCCTTGTTCAGGGTGAGACTCTCTGCTGAAAACTTTGCTTCAGGATGGAACCAGGTTCACCAAAATGATGTTCTGCTATGATGGAGAAACACTGAAACCAGCAGCATTGACCTTCTTCCATCTATTCTCCATGTTCAAGAAATGATCCTCTTCTGTTTGGATGTTGATGTTTCTCCAAGATGGATTTGTCTCAATAACTCTTCTCCTCTTGTTCATGTTTTCCAGGTTCATCAGGAGACAAAATCCTGACTCAGAGTCCTGGATCTCAAGCTGTTGTTCCTGGTCAGACTGTTTCTATCAGATGTCAAGCCAGTGAAAGTGTTGAGCATACTGAAAAGAAGTGGTTGAACTGGTACCTTCAGAAACCTGGAGAAGCTCCTAAACTCCTGATTTATAGAGCTAATGGTCGACAGTCTGGAGTTTCAGATCGTTTTACAGGACAGGCATCTAGTGTTACTGACTTCACTCTGACCATCAGTGGAGTTCAGGATGAAGACTCAGGAGTTTATTACTGTCAGCAGAGTGGTTTCATACCGTTCACACACTGGAAAAGCGTCGTACAAAAACCTCCCTCAGCTGCAGAGGAACTGATCTGACTCAACAGCTGCACTGAAACTAAAACAATACAACTTGAACTAAATCATAGTTAATAATGATCCATTATGAACATTTAACACTAAATACTTGAGACAAAGATTATTCACTGTTACTACACAGATATAAAAAAAAGTTTGAAACAATCTGCTCTACATGAACAAAAACCTCAAGTGAAGTTTGATGACATGAACACTGAAAGAAAATATTGATTTTTCTCACAATTGTATTTCATGAATATGAACTCATTTTTTGTTTAAATTGTGAAATTGTACTGATATACAATTAAATATCATAGATTTATTCATATATTCACATATGATAATTACTTGTTATTTGACTGTTAGACATTTTAGTCATGCTCTGCTTTGTATTTCAAGAAAGAGAATTTTTCAGTTTTCTTATTTCTTTACTTTTCTTAGTTTATTCATGTGTCTTTGTTTTTCAGCTCATCAGATGATGCATGTGTAAATATCTGTGATTGAGAATAGCGACAATAGAGGAAACACTTGAAAATATTATATTGATACTGATCAATTCATCAATAATGATAAGATCTTACTGAGTTTATAAACACTACAGGATGAATTTAAAGTTTGTATGGACAAATATTTTTCATCATTCTAGACTTTCTCCCTGAACTCATCACACGGGAACAATAAGTCGTCATGGACACGTCAAATGAAAACACATGAAAACAAATGATGTGATGATCAGATTTTTATTATGTGAAAACACAGAAAAAACATTGAAACACTGAGAGAAGCTGGTAAATATTGTTAGTTAAACATGTGAAATCAAAGAGAGAGAGAGCAGGAGCAGAGTAAAACCAGTATCAGAGTCCCAGTGAGTCAGCTCAGGACTGGGGACACTGGTCTCTCCTCAGAGTCTCTGAGAGCGGAGACTGGGAGCCCTGGGTGGCCTCACAGGTCACAGAGCCCAGCTTCCTCCACTGGTCTGCAGGGAGCCTCAGGGTGCTGCTCCAGCTGTAGAGGCCGTCCTTCCCCAGCACCCCGGGGCTCCTGCTCTCCTCCCAGCTGCTGCTGCTGCTGCCGTCCACCTTCCAGACCAGACTCCAGTCTGAGGGGAAGCCCTTGTTGGCCAGGCACATGAGCGTGGCCTTCCCCTGCTGCTGCAGCTCCTCACTGGAGGGGGGCAGCACCGTCAGGGTGGGACGGGTATCACCTATAGGAGACACAGAGCACAACGTGTCAATCCAACAGCAGCCACTTGGACACCTTTACTGTGTGAGAGCTGCTTTTGTCCTTGAAGGAGTTTCTGTCAGATGTTTTTCTGCTCCACCAGTCACTCACTCACTCACACATTGTTTCACTTCCCTTTAAAAACCTCTCATGCACATCAGCACAGAAAGAGTCCTCATATGAGTGAAATATATCAAAGTACACTGAAACTGAAGAAGCTGATTTTACATTTCAACTGCTGCATTTTACTGCACTTTATATTACAAAAATAAATACGGTTTTTAAAATATAATACATTTAAAATGTATTATTTCTACAAAGTCATGGTCCATTCATAACCCAACACATTTACTATCAAGATCACCACAGTTAATCAGATCTACTGTTAAAGGACATTATGAGCCACAAATAAGTGACGACCACATTTAAACATCAGACATCTATGAATCCAGAAGAAACCAACAGCCTCAGAAAACTTCAGTCTCACTGTTCACAATCATTTCAACTCAACTTCCAAACTGTTTCAAATGTAAAGACTAAATGTAACAAAACATGTTTTTACATCAGGATTGTTGTTCTTGAATGTTTCCTGCTCTTCAAATTGTTCACATTTCACTGATGAAGTGGAACATGTGAAAAGAAAAGTCGAGTGAAGCTGCTCTGAGTTCAGCTTCATGTGTTAAACAGGAGAAATGAAGAATCAAACAGATTTTACAGTGATCTGGATCAGCCCAGAGGAAATTTATATCTGCTCCAAATGTTCACTGACAGAAATTAGAAGCTGAACTGATGAGACAATATTGAAGATTTGATGAGAAACTTACTTCCAACATCCAGTCTGGTTCCTCCACCAAAAGTCCACCACAGTGATACAAAGTGACTGAGTGGTCGTACAAAAACCTCTCAGTGTAGAGAGACACGGCTCTGACTCTGTCTGACTCAACTACAACTACAAGTCCTCAAGTTTCTGTCGTCCAAACATCTGATGACATGATTTCTATTATGGACCAAACACTGATAATGTGCTGATTTATAATTTACACTTTAAAGACAAAACTCTAGTTTCTGATGTCGACAGAAAATTTCAGGAAAAAAAGTGTAAATGAAGACATATAATGACATATTTAGATTCTAGATAAAAAAAACAAAGTGTGATTGGATAAAAGACATGAAAAATTGCACTTACTTCCAACATCCAGTCTGGTTCCTCCACCGAACGTGTACCACAGTGATACAAAGTGACTGAGCCGTCGTACAAAAACCTCTCACTGTACAGAGACACGGCTCTCTGACTCTGACAACAACAAACTCTAATAAATCACTTCCTGTTTTTTTCAAAATGTTGAAAATTAACAATTGATAATATTTCTCTAAATTATAATGGTTTTTAAATATTTTAATTTTTCAATATATTTCCAACAAACGGTGGTCTTTCTAGCATTACATACAAACAGACAAAATTTGGTTTTATAATAAATTTATTGGTAGATCTGAATGAAAATTCACAAAAGCACATTCAGTGTCAGCTTTTCTATCAATACCCTAATCAATAGATTGATCTACTGATAATAAACAGGATCAGGTTGATCCCAGTCCCTGTTGGAGTCAGTCAGAGCATTTCCATAGAGAGCCACTTTGCATCAGCAGCACCATGCTCCAGTGCTCTGGGAGAGTTTATAGTCCTGAGAGTTGAAGACTGGATGACTGACAGCTGTCCTTCATGACAACACAAGACACAGAAATCCTCCTCATCAAAAACATGACTTTGGTCTCCGTCCTCATCTGGACTCTCCTCTGCTGCTGCTTCACAGGTAAAGTCCAGAGAATCCAACTCCTCTATCAACATCTGTCCCTCTGAAATGAAGCCCACAAAACCATGACTCTGTTTTATCTTTCTGTCTCTGTGTCCTCAGAGTCCAGAGGTCAGGTCACAATGACTCAGTCTGGAGCAGTGAGATCTGCTGTAGGAGGCTCAGTCACCATCAACTGTAGGGTCAGCCAGGATGTTTATGTTCATAATAACTACCACTATTTTGCCTGGTACCAACAGAGAGATGGAGAAAAACCTAAACTGCTCATTTTTGATGCACATCGTAGAATACCTGGTATTCCAGGTCGTTTTACAGGCAGTGGATCAAACTCTGACTTCACTCTGAGCATCAGTGGAGTCCAGGCTGAAGATGCAGCAGTTTACTACTGTCATAGTTTCCATATTATCAACTGGCAGCATGTGTTCACACAGTGAAAAAGCATCGTACAAAAACCTTCTTCAGTCAAAGAGAACAGAAACTGAACTGACTGCTGCAGCTGGAAGATACTGCAGAGACTGATACAGTTCACTGAGGACACACACACACGCACGCATGCGCACACACACACAAAGACACACACACACACACACACACACTAATACTTTCGCCATCAATTTTCCTCTAAAACTTCAAACAGTCCATCTGCCGCTTTAACAACCTGAAAGTTTCCTCACATGAAGAATGACAGCTGTGGAGTAATAAACATTGATGATATAAAGTCAAAGACACCCAGATTATATAATACTACCACCAATAACATTAAATGATTGTGTAAACATCGAATAGCAGTTTACAAGAAGCTCTGAGACACATTGTATGAGAACATCTGACAGTGAATAAAACTGTTGAACTCATGTGACATTGTTGATTCTTCAGAGAAAACACAAAGCAGAAGACAGTCTGTCCACAGGTTCAACAGAGTTCATATATGAAGCACATCATGCTCATGGAAACCTGTTAATCTTCTTCAAATGACCATGTACATGTGCAGCTCCCTCCAGGGTTCAGGATGTGACTGCTTCACTGAGACACTGTCTGCTCCTACTGAGAGAGTCTCAATGAATCCTGAAGCAACAACAGTGCTTTAAGAAAACTGAACAACACAGGAGACATGTGTCGCTTTAATAGTAATGAACAATTATTTTCACCTGTGTGATCAAAGTAACTTTATTGTCATTAAACATTAAACACAATGTCAGTAGAAGCTCCCAGCATCATTGACATATACAGTATAATGTTGAAACTGTAAAGAAAGACGGAAGGCTGCTGAGTGCGTGCAGGCTTACTGGGTCTCTATCTATGCTGATGATACGTGACTTTATATTTCTAAAAGCAGAATTAATTTGATGAGCATTTAATTATTTCCTGGATATGCTAAACTTATAAACATGAAAGGAAATGAACAAAGATGTCAGAAAGAAAGACAGAACATGAGAAACAGAAAGAGGTACAGAGAGCAGAGTAACAGCAGTTTATTCAGAGCATTTCCATAGAGAGCCACTTTGCATCAGCAGCACCATGCTCCAGTGCTCTGGTAGAGTTTATAGTCCTGAGAGTTGAAGACTGGATGACTGACAGCTGTCCTTCATGACAACACAAGACACAGAAATCCTCCTCATCAAAAACATGACTTTGGTCTCCGTCCTCATCTGGACTCTCCTCTGCTGCTGCTTCACAGGTAAAGTCCAGAGAATCCAACTCCTCTATCAACATCTGTCCCTCTGAAATGAAGCCCACAAAACCATGACTCTGTTTTATCTTTCTGTCTCTGTGTCCTCAGAGTCCAGAGGTCAGGTCACAGTGACTCAGTCTGGAGCAGTGAGCTCTGCTGTAGGAGGCTCAGTCACCATCAACTGTAGAACCAGTCAGAATGTTTATTATAGCTATCCATACCACCGTTTATACTGGTACCAACAGAGAGATGGAGAAAAACCTAAACTCCTCATTTACTACGCTTCCACTCGAGCATCAGGGATTCCAGGTCGTTTTACAGGCAGTGGATCAAACTCTGACTTCACTCTGAGCATCAGTGGAGTCCAGGCTGAAGATGCAGCAGTTTACTACTGTCAGAGTTTTCACTATATCAACAGTCAGTATGTGTTCACACAGTGAAAAAGCGTCGTACAAAAACCTCCCTCAGTCAAAGGGAACAGAAACTGAACTGACTGCTGCAGCTGGAAGATACTGCAGAGACTGATACAGTTCACTGAGGACACACACACACACACACACACACACACACACACACACACACACACACACACACACACACACACACACACACACACACACACACACACACACACACACACACACACACACACACACACACTAATATTGTCTCCATCAGTTTTCCTCTATAACTTCAAACAGTCCGTCTGCCTCCTTAACAACCTGAAAGTTTCCTCACATGAAGAATGACAGCTGTGGAGTAATAAACATTGATGATATAAAGTCAAAGACACCCAGATTATCTAATACTACCACCAATAGCATGACATGATTGTGTAAACATTGGATAGCAGTTTAGGAGAAGCTCTAAGACACATTGTATGAACAACGTCTGACAGTGAATAAAAACGGTTGGACTCATGTGACATTGTTGATTCTTCAGAGAAAACACAAAGCAGAAGACAGTCTGTCCACAGGTTCAACAGAGGTCATATATGAAGGACATCATGCTCATGGAAACCTGTTAATCTTCTTCAAATGACCATGTACATGTGCAGCTCCCTCCAGGGTTCAGGATGTGACTGCTTCACTGAGACACTGTCTGCTCGTACTGAGAGAGTCTCAATGAATCCTGAAGCAACAACAGTGCTTTAAGAAAACTGAACAACACAGGAGACATGTGTCGCTTTAATAGTAATAAACAATTATTTTCACCTGTGTGATCAAAGTAACTTTATTGTCATTAAACATTAAACACAATGTCAGTAGAAGCTCCCAGCATCATTGACATATACAGTATAATGTTGAAACTGTAAAGAAAGACAGAAGGCTGCTGAGTGTGTGCAGGCTTACTGGGTCTCTCTCTATGCTGATGATACATGACTTTATATTTCTAAAAGCAGAATTAATCTGATGAGCATTCAGTTTTATTTATTTCCTGGAAATGCTACAGTTACAAACATGAAAGGAAATGAACAAAGATGTGAGAAAGAAAGACAGAGCATGAGAATCAAAAAGAGGTACAGAGAGCAGAGTAACAGCAGTCGAGTCAGAGCATTTCCATAGAGAGCCACTTTGCATCAGCAGCACCATGCTCCAGTGCTCTGGGAGAGTTTATAGTCCTGAGAGTTGAAGACTGGATGACTGACAGCTGTCCTTCATGACAACACAAGACACAGAAATCCTCCTCATCAAAAACATGACTTTGGTCTCCGTCCTCATCTGGACTCTCCTCTGCTGCTGCTTCACAGGTAAAGTCCAGAGAATCCAACTCCTCTATCAACATCTGTCCCTCTGAAATGAAGCCCACAAAACCATGACTCTGTTTTATCTTTCTGTCTCTGTGTCCTCAGAGTCCAGAAGTCAGTACACGGTGACTCAGCCTGGAGCAGTGAGCTCTGCTGTAGGAGGCTCAGTCACCATCAACTGTAGAACCAGTCAGAATGTTTTTATAGGATCTCCTAGTGGCAAACACTATTTACACTGGTACCAATGGAGAAATGGAGAAGCTCCTAAGCTTCTTATTTCCAGAGCTGATGAACGGAAATCTGGGATTCCAAGTCGTTTTACAGGTCATGGATCAAACTCTGACTTTACTCTGAGCATTAGTGGAGTCCAGGCTGAAGATGCAGCAGTTTACTACTGTAATAGTGTTCATGAAATCGACACTCAGCCTGTGTTCACACAGTGAAAAAGCATCATACAAAAACCTCCCTCAGTCAAAGGGAACAGAAACTGAACTGACTGCTGCAGCTGGAAGATACTGCAGAGACTGATACCGTTCACGGTAACACTTTACTTGAAGGTATCGTCATTACAGTGACATGACACAGTCATGAACGTGTCATAAACATTATCAATTGTCAATGTCATGAACATTTATGACTGTTGTCATTAAGTTTCATTACTTTTTGTAATGACAAATTGACATTGTTTGGATTGTCTTGATTATGACAACTTGACATAAATCAAAGTGACATGAACAGAAGTTGTCTTTGTCATGGCAACTTGACATTAAATTTGTGTGGGATGTCCTTATTATGACAACTTGACATTAACAAAATATGCACCTATTTTGGAGTGGTCAATGAATATCTTCATTATATTGTCATAATTTTGTCATGGCAGTCAGTTTATCCTTCATGATATGTTAATGACAAATCAAAATTGTTCCTCTTTACTTGAGGTCAAATAATATCTTCATTACACTGTCATAATGGTGTCATGACAGTCAGTTTTGGATATCCTGCCCATATCCTGTCAAACATTATATTATATATACATTGTATGTATATACAGACTGTTTATGGCTGTTGTAACCTGTTGCATTTGCACTTTAGGCCCCTGCTGTTTATTATTTATTTGTTTGTACAGTGTACATTATTGGCACTTTCTAATCATATTTTATCTTGCAGTAGGTCCTTTTAATCTGCCCATGATACGTTATATGTTACATGTTACTTGGTGTTGTCTATTTGTGTATGTGTTTGAATGTGTGGATCTTCCTGGCTGCAAATCAATTTTCCCTGTTTGGGACAAATAAAGACACTTTGACTTTGACATTAATCACCAAGTGCTAGAATTGGTCTAAACCTTGCACATTTAATTATGATAATCATTATGTCAACTTGCCATGAACACCAAAATAGGTGCATGTTTCATTAATATCAAGTTGTTGTGACAAAGACATTTTCTGGTAATGTCACTTTGATTAACGTCAAGTTGTCATAATAAGGACATCCCACACAAATTGAAGGTCAAGTTGTCTGCATCATGTCACTCTTCTGACGATACTTTTAAGTAAAGTGTTACCGAAACCTTTATATCTAATGTCTGAAGTATTACATGCATAAAAAGATAACATTTAGACAAGAGAGGACCGAGGATGGAGCCTTGTGGGACTCCAGGGATAGTTTTCACAGTAGCAGACAAATATTTTGTGAGAAATCTTTTTTAAAAATGAGAGAAAAAAATCATCGACAGATGATGACTGATTAACACTGTGAGACAAGAGGAAAGTGCTGTTTATACATTACTATACGTGAGCTGACAGTATCAGTGGCTTCACTTCAATATAGCTATATCCCTAACAAAATATCCAGACTTTTTATCTCCATGAGGATGATTGAATGAGTCAGTTTTTCCTGCAGTGAGAACACAGCATGATTTGTTGAGGACAGCTCCTGTTGAGTGACTCTGTCTGTTTGCATATGTGTCCTTCCTCTCTGCTCCCAGCCGTTAAGAGGCCAGTGTTGATCAGTGTGTGTCCAGGCCTTTCACAGCCACTGACACCACAGCAGCTCAATGATGATGTCTGGACTCTCCTCTGCTGCTGCTTCACAGGTAAAGTCCAGAGAATCCAACTCCTCTATCAACATCTGTCCCTCTGAAATGAAGCCCACAAAACCATGACTCTGTTTTATCTTTCTGTCTCTGTGTCCTCAGAGTCCAGAGGTCAGGTCACAGTGACTCAGCCTGGAGCAGTGAGCTCTGCTGTTGGAGGCTCAGTCACCATCAACTGTAGAACCAGTCAGGATGTTTATATCTCAAATCATTTAGACTGGTATCAACAGAGAGATGGAGAAAAACCTAAACTTCTCATTTACGGTGGTTCGACTCGAGCATCAGGGATTCCAGATCGTTTTACAGGCAGTGGATCAAACTCTGACTTCACTCTGAGCATCAGTGGAGTCCAGGCTGAAGATGCAGCAGTTTACTACTGTCAGAGTTATCACAGGATAAATGGTCAGCATGTGTTCACACAGTGAAAAAGTGTGGTACAAAAACCTCCCTCGGCTGCAGAGGAACTGATTTGACTCAAATGCTGCACTGAAACTAAAACAACACAAGCTGAACTAAAAAATATAGTCAATAATAATCCATTTTGGACTTGGACCAATTTCCCAATTAATTAATTGTGAAATGTCATTAGCATATAATTTAGTTTAGTTTAATTTAATATCATATGTTGTATAATTCATATCTTCACAGTTAAAATTGCCTATTATTGGACTCTGATCAGTTTTGTATTGCACGGAATAAGGAGAAATTAATTCAGTTTTTTATTTCTTTCCTATGTGTCTTTATGGTTCAGCTCATCAGCAGAAATGTGTAAATATTGATGATTGAGAAAACTCTCTTGTAACAACTGAAGAGACACATAAAGGCATCATATTGATAATGATCAATCAATCAACCATGAATCAATCAATAATGATAAGTTCTTACTGAATTTCTGCACATTACAGGACAAACTTACAGTATACATGGACATATAGTTAACATAATGTTAGACTTTCTCTGTGAACTCATCACAGGGAAGAAGAAGTCGTCAAGGAAACATTAAATGAAAACACATGAAAACAAGTGATGTGATGATCAGATTTTTATTATGTGTAAAAACAGAAACAACATTGAAACACTGAGAGAAGCTGGTAAATATTGTTAATGAAACATGTGAAATTAAAGAGAGAGAGAGCAGGAGCAGAGTAAAACCAGTATCAGAGTCCCAGTGAGTCAGCTCAGGACTGGGGACACTGGTCTCTCCTCAGAGTCTCTGAGAGCGGAGACTGGGAGCCCTGGGTGGCCTCACAGGTCACAGAGCCCAGCTTCCTCCACTGGTCTGCAGGGAGCCTCAGGGTGCTGCTCCAGCTGTAGAGGCCGTCCTTCCCCAGCACCCCGGGGCTCCTGCTCTCCTCCCAGCTGCTGCTGCTGCTGCCGTCCACCTTCCAGACCAGACTCCAGTCTGAGGGGAAGCCCTTGTTGGCCAGGCACATGAGCGTGGCCTTCCCCTGCTGCTGCAGCTCCTCACTGGAGGGGGGCAGCACCGTCAGGGTGGGGCGGGTATCACCTATAGGAGACACAGAGCACAACGTGTCAATCCAACAGCAGCCACTTGGACACCTTTACTGTGTGAGAGCTGCTTTTGTCCTTGAAGGAGTTTCTGCCAGATGTTTTTCTGCTCCACCAGTCACTCACTCACTCACACATTGTTTCACTTCCCTTTAAAAACCTCTCATGCACATCAGCACAGAAAGAGTCCTCATGTGAGTGAAATATATCAAAGTACACTGAAACTGAAGAAGCTGATTTTACATTTCAACTGCTGCATTTCACTGCACTTTATATTACACAAATAAATATGTTTTTTAGAATATAATATAACTAAAAAATAATTTTCTACAAAGTCATGGTCCATTCATAATCCAACACATTTACTATCAAGATCACCACAGTTAATCAGATCTACTGTTAAAGGACATTATGAGCCACAAATAAGTGACGACCACATTTAAACATCAGACATCTATGAATCCAGAAGAAACCAACAGCCTCAGAAAACTTCAGTCTCACTGTTCACAATCATTTCAACTCAACTTCCAAACTGTTTCAAATGTAAAGACTAAATGTAACAAAACATGTTTTTACAGCAGGATTGTTGTTCTTGAATGTTTCCTGCTCTTCAAATTGTTCACATTTCACTAATGAAGTGGAACATGTGAAAAGAAAAGCCGAGTGAAGCTGCTCTGAGTTCAGCTTCATGTGTTAAACAGGAGAAATGAAGAATCAAACAGATTTTACAGTGATCTGGATCAGCCCAGTGGAAATTTATATCTGCTCCAAATGTTGACTGACAGAAATTAGAAGCTGAACTGATGAGACAATATTGAAGATTTGATGAGAAACTTACTTCCAACATCCAGTCTGGTTCCTCCACCAAAAGTCCACCACAGTGATACAAAGTGACTGAGTGGTCGTACAAAAACCTCTCAGTGTAGAGAGACACGGCTCTGACTCTGTCTGACTCAACTACAACTACAAGTCCTCAAGTTTCTGTCGTCCAAACATCTGATGACATGATTTCTATTATGGACCAAAACACTGATAATGTGCTGATTTATAATTTACACTTTAAAGACAAAACTCTAGTTTCTGATGTCGACAAAAAATTTCAGTAAAAAAAAAAAGGTTTAAATGAGGACATAAAATAACATATTTAGATTCTAGATAAAAAAACAAAGTGTGATTGGATAAAATACATGAAAAATTGAACTTACTTCCAACATCCAGTCTGGTTCCTCCACCGAACGTGTACCACAGTGATACAAAGTGACTGAGCCGTCGTACAAAAACCTCTCACTGTACAGAGACACGGCTCTCTGACTCTGACAACAACAAACTCTAATAAATCTCTTCCTGTTTTTCAAAATGTTTAAATCTAACAATTGATGATAATATTTCTCTGAATTATCATTATTATTAAATATTTTTATTTTATTTAATATTTTTCCAAGGAAAGGTGATCTTACTATCATTAGATACAAACAGACAAAATTAGGTTTTACAATACATTTATTTGTAGATATTAATGACAATTCACAAAAACACATTCAGTGTCAGCTTTCCAATCAATACCCTAATCAATTTAATTGATCTATTGATCATCAGCAGGGTCAGATTGATCCCAGTCCCTGTTGGAGTCAGTCAGAGCATTTCCATAGAGAGCCACTTTGCATCAGCAGCACCATGCTCCAGTGCTCTGGGAGAGTTTATAGTCCTGAGAGTTGAAGACTGGATGACTGACAGCTGTCCTTCATGACAACACAAGACACAGAAATCCTCCTCATCAAAAACATGACTTTGGTCTCCGTCCTCATCTGGACTCTCCTCTGCTGCTGCTTCACAGGTAAAGTCCAGAGAATCCAACTCCTCTATCAACATCTGTCCCTCTGAAATGAAGCCCACAAAACCATGACTCTGTTTTATCTTTCTGTCTCTGTGTCCTCAGAGTCCAGAGGTCAGGTCACAGTGACTCAGTCTGGAGCAGTGAGATCTGCTGTAGGAGGCTCAGTCACCATCAACTGTAGAACCAGTCAGGATGTTTATGTTTACAGCATCAGCTACTACAACTTCCACTACTTAGCCTGGTACCAACAGAGAGATGGAGAAAAACCTAAACTCCTCATTTCCTCTGCTTCCACTCGAGCATCAGGGATTCCAGATCATTTTACAGGCAGTGGATCAAACTCTGACTTCACTCTGAGCATCAGTGGAGTCCAGGCTGAAGATGCAGCAGTTTACTACTGTCAGAGTTATCATGAAATCAACAGTCAGCGTGTGTTCACACAGTGAAAAAGCGTCGTACAAAAACCTCCCTCAGTCAAAGGGAACAGAAACTGAACTGACTGTTGCAGCTGGAAGATACTGCAGAGACTGATACAGTTCACTGAGGACACACACACACACACACACACAGTTTACGTCTTCATCTGTTGTAGCAGGACTTTTTTTCTTTCCTTTCTTTCTCACATTTTTCTACATTGACACTTTCCACGAAACACATTCCATTCTGTCTCTGCTCTCTGAAGCAGCTGTCCACAACAATGAACACATTACATTCATTACACTCTCACTGAATAGAGTCAACAAGGCAATATGCACTTCACTCACAATTGTCATTACAAATTTACACATTTTCTTTGAAAATAACATAATAATGAAAAATCTGAATCTTGCAGGTTAAACTTTGAATCTACCAACACCACAGTGACACAAATTTATTACTAACACAACAGGGAACCATGACTATATCACACTGCAATCATTCCGCACCATTAACCTATATAGTTACATCATCTGCATACAGATGAATCCTAACCTGTACCATTGACCTACACAGTCCAAACTATCAACACCTCTGTTGATCAACTGACTGTCTCACTAACAGCTTCTGGTGCTCTCATAACCAGGTTCCCTGGCTGCTGTGGCCTCCAATAAGCTGAGTATAGAAGGTGTGGGTTGTTCAAGACTGAACGATCAACTGCACAAATGTTGTTGATTTTTAATCAGCTGCAAAGATCCAGCATATACACTTTGTGACAGATTAGTTTTAAATAGAGCAGCTCTATGTTCAGACCGTGTATTGTGAGGAGGACACAGCATGATGTGTTGAGGACAGCTCCAGTTGAGTGACTCTGTGTGTTTGCATATGTGTCCTTCCTCTCTGCTCCCAGCCGTTAAGAGGCCAGTGTTGATCAGTGTGTGTCCAGGCCTTTCACAGCCACTGACACCACAGCAGCTCAATGATGATGTCTGTGACTCTACTGCTGGCCACCCTGGGGCTCCTTGTTCAGGGTGAGACTCTCTGCTGAAAACTTTGCTTCAGGATGGAACCAGGTTCACCACAATGATGTTCTGCTATGATGGAGAAACACTGAAACCAGCAGCATTGACCTTCTTCCATCTATTCTCCATGTTCAAGAAATGACCCTCTTCTGTTTGGATGTTGATCTTTCTCCAAGATGGATTTGTCTCAATAACTCTTCTCCTCTTGTTCATGTTTTCCAGGTTCATCAGGAGAAATCACTGTGACTCAGACTCCTGGATCTCAGTCTGTTGTTCCTGGTCAGACTGTTTCGATCAGATGTCAAACTAGTCAGAGTGTTAGTGACTGGATCCACTGGTACCTTCAAAAACCTGGAGAAGCTACTAAATTCCTGATATATAGAGCTACAACCCGTCAGTCTGGAGTTTCAGATCGTTTCATTGGAAGTGGATCTGGGACTGACTTCACTCTGACCATCAGTGGAGTTCAGGCTGAAGACTCAGGAGTTTACTATTGTCAGCAGGGTCACAGCAGCACACCTTTCACACGGTGAAAAAGCGTCGTACAAAAACCTCCCTCAGCTGCAGAGGAACTGATCTGACTCAACAGCTGCACTGAAACTAAAACAATACAAGTTGAACTAAATCATAGTTAATAATGATCCATTCTGAACATTTAACACTAAATACTTGACACAAATATGATTCACTGTTACTAGACTGATAGAAAAGGAGTTTGAAACAATCTGCTCTACATGAACAAAAACCTCAAGTGAAGTTTGATGACATGAACACTGAAAGAAAGAATATTGATTTTTCTCACAATTGTATTTCATGAACATAAACTCATTTTTTGATTAAATTAGTTGTGAAATTTTACTGATATACAACTAGATTTATTCATATATTCACATAAAATAATTACTTGTTATTTGACTGTTAGACATATTAGTCATGCTCTGCTTTGTGTTTCAATGTGAATTTTTCAGTTTTCTAATTACTTTTCTCAGTTTGTTTAGGTGTATTTGTTTTTCAGCTCATCAGATGATGCATGTGTAAATATCTGTGATTGAGAATAGCAACAATAGAGGAAACACTTGAAAGCATTATATTGATACTGATCAATTCATCAATAATGATAAGATCTTACTAAGTTTATACACACTGCAGGATGAACTTACAGTTTGTGTGGACAACTTTTTTTTCATCATTCTAGACTTTCTCCCTGAACTCATCACACAGAAACAAGTCGTCATAGTCACGTCAAATGAAAACACATGAAAACAAATGTGATGATCAGATTTTTATTATGTGTAAAAACAGAAACAACATTGAAACACTGACAGAAGCTGGTAAATATTGTTAATGAAACTCGTGAAATCAAAGAAAGAGAGAGAGCAGGAGCAGAGTAAAACCAGTATCAGAGTCCCAGTGAGTCAGCTCAGGACTGGGGACACTGGTCTCTCCTCAGAGTCTCTGAGAGCGGAGACTGGGAGCCCTGGGTGGCCTCACAGGTCACAGAGCCCAGCTTCCTCCACTGGTCTGCAGGGAGCCTCAGGGTGCTGCTCCAGCTGTAGAGGCCGTCCTTCCCCAGCACCCCGGGGCTCCTGCTCTCCTCCCAGCTGCTGCTGCTGCTGCCGTCCACCTTCCAGACCAGACTCCAGTCTGAGGGGAAGCCCTTGTTGGCCAGGCACATGAGCGTGGCCTTCCCCTGCTGCTGCAGCTCCTCAGTGGAGGGGGGCAGCACCGTCAGGGTGGGGCGGGTATCACCTATAGGAGACACAGAGCACAACGTGTCAATCCAACAGCAGCCACTTGGACACCTTTACTGTGTGAGAGCTGCTTTTGTCCTTGAAGGAGTTTCTGTCAGATGTTTTTCTGCTCCACCAGTCACTCACTCACTCACACATTGTTTCACTTCCCTTTAAAAACCTCTCATGCACATCAGCACAGAAAGAGTCCTCATATGAGTGAAATGTATCAACGTAACTGAAGAAGCTGATTTTACATTTCAACTGCTGCATTTTACTGCACTTCATAATACAGAAATTAATATGGTTTTAAAAATTTAAGAAATTTAAAATGTAATTTTCTACAAAGTCATGGTCCATTCATAATCCAACACATTTACTATCAAGATCACCACAGTTAATCAGATCTACTGTTAAAGGACATTATGAGCCACAAATAAGTGACGACCACATTTAAACATCAGACATCTATGAATTCAAAAGAAACCAACAGCCTCAGAAAACTTCAGTCTCACTGTTCACAATCATTTCAACTCAACTTCCAAACTGTTTCAAATGTAAAGACTAAATGTAACAAAACATGTTTTTACAGCAGGATTTTTGTTCATGAATGTTTCCTGCTCTTCAAATTGTTTACATTTCAAAGTTGAACATGTGAAAAGAAAAGTCGAGTGAAGCTGCTCTGAGTTCAGCTTCATGTGTTAAACAGGAGAAATGAAGAATCAAACAGGTTTTACAGTGATCTGGATCAGCCCAGTGGAAATTTATATCTGCTCCAAATGTTCACTGACAGAAATTAGAAGCTGAACTGATGAGACAATATTGATGATTTGATGAGAAACTTACTTCCAACATCCAGTCTGGTTCCTCCACCAAAAGTCCACCACAGTGATACAAAGTGACTGAGTGGTCGTACAAAAACCTCTCAGTGTAGAGAGACACGGCTCTGACTCTGTCTGACTCAACTACAACTACAAGTCCTCAAGTTTCTGTCATCCAAACATCTGATGACATGATTTCTATTATGGACCAAAACACTGATAATGTGCTGATTCATCATTTACACTTTAAAGACAAAACTCTAGTTTCTGATGTCGACCGGAAATTTCAGTAAAAAAAGTGTAAATGAGGACGTAAAATAACATATTTAGATTCTAGATAAAAAATCAAAGTGTGATTGGATAAAATACATGAAAAATTGAACTTACTTCCAACATCCAGTCTGGTTCCTCCACCGAACGTGTACCACAGTGATACAAAGTGACTGAGCCGTCGTACAAAAACCTCTCACTGTACAGAGACACGGCTCTCTGACTCTGACAACAACAAACTCTAATAAATCACTTCCTGTTTTTCAAAATGTTGAAATCTAACAATTGATAATATTTCTCTAATACTTGTTATTAAATATTTATATTTTTCAATATATTTCCAAATAAAGGTGGTCTTTCTATTATTAGATACAAACAGACAAAATTAGATTTTACAATACATTTATTTGAGGATATTAATAATAATTCACAAAAACACATTCACAGTGTCAAGATTCCAATCAATACCCTAATCAATTAATTGATCTATAATTGATCATCAGCAGGATCAGACAGATCCCAGTCCCTGTTGGAGTCAGTCAGAGCATTTCCATAGAGAGCCACTTTGCATCAGCAGCACCATGCTCCAGTGCTCTGGGAGAGTTTATAGTCCTGAGAGTTGAAGACTGGATGACTGACAGCTGTCCTTCATGACAACACAAGACACAGAAATCCTCCTCATCAAAAACATGACTTTGGTCTCCGTCCTCATCTGGACTCTCCTCTGCTGCTGCTTCACAGGTAAAGTCCAGAGAATCCAACTCCTCTATCAACATCTGTCCCTCTGAAATGAAGCCCACAAAACCATGACTCTGTTTTATCTTTCTGTCTCTGTGTCCTCAGAGTCCAGAGGTCAGGTCACAGTGACTCAGTCTGGAGCAGTGAGCTCTGCTGTAGGAGGCTCAGTCACCATCAACTGTAGAACCAGTCCAAAGGTTTATGTAGGATCTCCTAGTGGCAAACACTATTTGCACTGGTACCAACAGAAAGATGGGGAAGCTCCAAAACTTCTTATTTCCAGAGCTGATGAACGGATATCTGGGATCCCAGATCATTTTACAGGCAGTGGATCAAACTCTGACTTCACTCTGAGCATCAGTGGAGTCCAGGCTGAAGATGCTGCAGTTTACTACTGTCAGAGTTTTCACTATATCAACAGTCAGGATGTGTTCACACAGTGCAAAAGCGTCGTACAAAAACCTCCCTCAGTCAAAGGGAACAGAAACTGAAGTGACTGCTGCAGCTGGAAGATACTGCAGAGACTGATACAGTTCACTGAGGACACACACACACACACACACACACACACACACGCACATGAATCAGTTTTCCTCTATAACTTCAAACAGTCCATCTGCCGCCTTAACAACCTGAAAGTTTCCTCACATGAAGAATGACAGCTGTGGAGTAATAAACATTGATGATATAAAGTCAAAGACCCCCAGATTATCTAATACTACCACCAATAACATTAAATTATTGTGTAAACATTGGAAAACAGTTTACGAGAAGCTCTGAGACACATTCTATGAAGAACGTCTGACAGTGAATAAAAACGGTTGGACTCATGTGACATTGTTGATTCTTCAGAGAAAACACAAAGCAGTAGACAGTCTGTCCACAGGTTCAACAGAGTTCATATATGAAGGACATCATGCTCATGGAAACCTGTTAATCTTCTTCATATGACCATGTACATGTGCAGCTCCCTCCAGGGTTCAGGATGTGACTGCTTCACTGAGACACTGTCTGCTCGTACTGAGAGAGTCTCAATGAATCCTGAAGCAACAACAGTGCTTTAAGAAAACTGAACAACACAGGAGACATGTCGCTTTAATAGAATAAACAATTATTTTCACATGAGTGATCAAAGTGACTTTATTGTCATTAAACATTAAACACAATGGGTCTCATTCATGAAACGTGAGCAGCACGTATTTGTGTGTAAACCCTGAGCAGCGCAAATTTACGTGGATTTCCGCATTCATCAATCTTTTAGTAGTGCTGATTTTTTCGTAGCTACTCACAAAATCTACCCCAGCTCCGGACTGTGTGTAGCGCTTGTGTAAATGTAGGAATGCAAATAAATACTGCTTGTCACTGTTGAAAATTACAATTTTAATCCGTATGACTCTCTCTCATGTTCAAAATACGCCGACGCCTTTGAAACACGTAATTTAAACATGACAAACAATTAGAAATATTTGGAGAGAGAGACGTTTTAGGGATCGGACACGCACAAACACGTCAAGGCTCCATCTAATGATGATAATAATCTGATATAAAACCGGAAAAAACTTTTCTGTGTTGCTACACGCTCGGTGGGCGCACACTTCACCCTGCGCAGTAGCGCAGTCGGATGGAGCTGTGAGAGACGGCTGGTGCTTCTGTAACAATATAACCTGCCTATATAACTTCATGTGTTGATACAACCATGCTCCTCTACAGCTGAGGCTGTGAAGAGCCTCCTCCTCCCGTCGCTGCTGTAGCTCTGTAGTTGTGTGTATTTATTTATTTTTTTCATGTTTCATATCGAAGTATTCTGGCTTTACTTCTTAAACGGTTCTTTAATCAACCAAGGATAGGCCTACTTAATTCACTACATCTGTTTCTTCCCTCCATGCCTTTGACCTGTCCCAGTCACACCACTACTAACAGAAGAGAATTAAATATTTTTCTGGACTCCACTTCACCCAAAATGACTTCGATCCGTGATCTCTCTTTTTTCTCTCTCTCTCCCTCTTTCCTCGTTTGCGTCATGGCCGCAGGTGAGCAGGATGCACCTACCTCCTAATATGGTGGTCAGGATCTCCTTATATGGCTATTCATGTATGGAGATCTATGCTAATTGCTGATCACCGGGGGCGTGTTGTTAGTTTACGATGGGTTGGCATTCATCATCTTACACACGTGTTGACGATCAAATCTGAGTTTCCCGCACCGTTCATGAATCCGGAGTAGAGTTTTAGTAACGTGAGCTTTTATGTGCAAATCTACACACAGATTTACTCACGTTTCATGAATGAGACCCAATGTCAGTAGAAGCTCCCAGCATTATTGACATACAGTATAATGTTAAAACTGTAAAGAGAGACAGAAGGCTGCTGAGTGTGTGCAGACTTACTGGGTCTCTCTCTATGCTGATGATACATGACTTTATATCTCTAAAAGCAGAATTAATTTGAGCATTCAATTTTATTTATTTCCTGAATATGCTAAAGTTACAAACATGAAAGGAAATGACCAAAGATGTCAGAAAGAAAGACAGAACATGAGAAACAGAAAGAGGTACAGAGAGCAGAGTAACAGAAGTTTAGTCAGAGCATTTCCATAGAGAGCCACTTTGCATCAGCAGCACCATGCTCCAGTGCTCTGGGAGAGTTTATAGTCCTGAGAGTTGAAGACTGGATGACTGACAGCTGTCCTTCATGACAACACAAGACACAGAAATCCTCCTCATCAAAAACATGACTTTGGTCTCCGTCCTCATCTGGACTCTCCTCTGCTGCTGCTTCACAGGTAAAGTCCAGAGAATCCAACTCCTCTATCAACATCTGTCCCTCTGAAATGAAGCCCACAAAACCATGACTCTGTTTTATCTTTCTGTCTCTGTGTCCTCAGAGTCCAGAGGTCAGGTCACAGTGACTCAGTCTGGAGCAGTGAGATCTGCTGTAGGAGGCTCAGTCACCATCAACTGTAGAACCAGTCAGAATGTTTATTCTTGGAGCAGCTACTATGCATCTCACCATGCATTAGCCTGGTATCAGCAGAAAGAAGAAGAAAAACCTAAACTCCTCATGTATCGTGCTTCCACTCGAGCATCAGGGATTCCAGATCGTTTTACAGGCAGTGGATCAAACTCTGACTTCACTCTGAGCATCAGTGGAGTCCAGGCTGAAGATGCAGCAGTTTACTACTGTCAGAGTCTTCATGAAATCAACAGTCAGCGTGTGTTCACACAGTGAAAAAGCGTCGTACAAAAACCTCCCTCAGTCAAAGTGAACAGAAACTGAACTGACTGCTGCAGCTGGAAGATACTGCAGAGACTGATACAGTTCACTGAGGACACACACACACACACACACACACACACGCACACACTTCAACACTGGCCTCCAATGTTCAGCATGAAGATTGACTACATATCATATTCCATCATATTTCTATGATACAGTATTGTTTGTATTCACATTATACTATTCACCAAAATGACATCATCTGCCCTGCACACACACATTTATTTGACTGATATTTGGATTGATTGTCATTACAGTAACATATTTTTTCTGTCACAACAGACTCTAAACATGGCTGCTCTCTGTCTTCACTACACTCTGTTATTTCATCTTCATCTTTATTACTAGTAAACAAGTTATGTTTCATCAGTAGCTCTTCTTAGATCAAGCCTTTATAACAAACAGTGAGGGAACAAACATAAAATACAGCTACAGCAGAAGAATAACCAAACTGAATGAAACTCCAACTCTGATGAACAGGTTTTTCTTTAACAATCTCAGTCTGACGTTGTTCTGTTCTCACACCATCATCAAGTCAGAGATGTTGCTCAGTCTGCTCTTTTACAGCTCAACACAATGTTTAGCTTCAGGAGGTTTTTACTTTGTTCACCATGTTTACTTCCACTTGAGTTTTAGTTTTAAACAGTAACAGCAGTTTTACCTGAGAACTGTTGGTGATGACTGTATCCACCTCTGTTGGTGAGACTCTGATCACATGATTGAAATTCTGATGTTTCTACTGATTTCAGCAGTGAAGAGACTGATGGACACGAAACAATAAGATGTTTATATTTCATCAGTAATAAACATTTAGTGTTAGATAACTGGACTAACACATATCTCCATTATATGAAACTAGCAACTGTTTATAGACATGGTGGATGAGGTTTAGATTTTTATATACTGTATGTGTGTGTGTGTGTGTGTGTGTGTGTGTGTGTGTGTGTGTGTGTGTGTGTGTGTGTGTGTGTGTGTGTGTGTGTGTGTGTGTGTGTGTGTGTGTGTGTCCTCAGTGAACTGTATCAGTCTCTGCAGTATCTTCCAGCTGCAGCAGTCAGTTCAGTTTCTGTTCACTTTGACTGAGGGAGGTTTTTGTACGACGCTTTTTCACTGTGTGAACACATACTGACTGTTGATATAGTGAAAACTCTGACAGTAGTAAACTGCTGCATCTTCAGCCTGGACTCCACTGATGCTCAGAGTGAAGTCAGAGTTTGATCCACTGCCTGTAAAACGATCTGGAATCCCTGATGCTCGAGTGGAAGCAAGATAAATGAGGAGTTTAGGTTTTTCTCCATCTCTCTGTTGGTACCAGGCTAAATGGTTTGAGCTATAAACTGCTGGACTGGTTCTACAGTTGATGGTGACTGAGCCTCCTACAGCAGATCTCACTGCTCCAGGCTGAGTCACTGTGTATTGTCCGCTGGACTCTGAGGACACAGAGACAGAAAGATAAAACAGAGTCATGGTTTTGTGGGCTTCATTTCAGAGGGACAGATGTTGATAGAGGAGTTGGATTCTCTGGACTTTACCTGTGAAGCAGCAGCAGAGGAGAGTCCAGATGAGGACGGAGACCAAAGTCATGTTTTTGATGAGGAGGATTTCTGTGTCTTGTGTTGTCATGAAGGACAGCTGTCAGTCATCCAGTCTTCAACTCTCAGGACTATAAACTCTCCCAGAGCACTGGAGCATGGTGCTGCTGATGCAAAGTGGCTCTCTATGGAAATGCTCTGACTGACTCCAACAGGGACTTAATTGGTTTCGTCTGATGAAGCTGATCATCAATAGATCAATTTAATTGATGTAAAAAATAAAGTAATGAAAAACCCTTGTTATGGGCCTGCAGGGATGTCAAAAGTTGTACTAATCCACACATGATACCTTAAGATACAACATGGTGATGTGTTGAGGACAGCTCCAGTTGAGTGACTCTGTGTGTTGTGTCCTTCCTCTCTGCTCCCAGCCGTTAAGAGGCCAGTGTTGATCAGTGTGTGTCCAGGCCTTTCACAGCCACTGACACCACAGCAGCTCAATGATGATGTCTGTGACTCTACTGCTGGCCACCCTGGGGCTCCTTGTTCAGGGTGAGACTCTCTGCTGAAAACTTTGCTTCAGGATGGAACCAGGTTCACCACAATGATGATCTGCTATGATGGAGAAACACTGAAACCAGCAGCATTGACCTTCTTCCATCTATTCTCCATGTTCAAGAAATGATCCTCTTCTGTTTGGATGTTGATCTTTCTCCAAGATGGATTTGTCTCAATAACTCTTCTCCTCTTGTTCATGTTTTCCAGGTTCATCAGGAGACAGAATCCTGACTCAGACTCCTGGAGCTCAGTCTGTTGTTCCTGGTCAGACTGTTTCTATCAGATGTCAAGCCAGTGAAAGTGTTGAGCATAGTGGTAAGAAGTGGTTGAACTGGTACCTTCAGAAACCTGGGGAAGCTCCTAAACTCCTGTTTTATAAAGCTAATGGTCGACAGTCTGGAGTTTCAGATCGTTTTACAGGACAGGCATCTAGTGTTACTGACTTCACTCTGACCATCAGTGGAGTTCAGGATGAAGACTCAGGAGTTTACTACTGTGGGCAGAGTTTTTTCATACCGTTCACACAGTGAAAAAGCGTCGTACAAAAACCTCCCTCAGCTGCAGAGGAACTGATCTGACTCAACAGCTGCACTGAAACTAAAACAATACAAGTTGAACTAAATCAGTTAATAATGATCCATTATGAACATTTAACACTAAATACTTGACAGAAAAATGATTCACTGTTACTAGACTGATAGAAAAAGAGTTTGAAACAATCTGCTCTACATGAACAAAAACCTCAAGTGAAGTTTGATGACATGAACACTGAAAGAAAGAATATAGATTTTTTTCATGAACTCATTTTTTGATTAAATTAGTTGTGAAATTTTACTAATATACAATTAAATATCATAGATTTATTCATATATTCACATACGATAATTACTTGTTATTTCACTGTTAGACATTTTAGTCATACTCTGCTTTGTGTTTCAAGAACAACAAGAATTTTTCAGTTTTCTTATTTCTTTATGTTTCTCAGTTTATTTAGGTGTCTTCGTTTTTCAGCTCATCAGATGATGCATGTGTAAATATCTGTGATTGAGAATAACAAGAATAGAGGAAACACTTGAAAGCATTATATTGATACTGATCAATTAATCAATAATACGTTCTTGCTGAGTTTTTACACACTACAGGATGAACTTACAGTTTGTGTGGACAACTTTCTCTCTGTGAAGTCTTCACACAGAAACAATAAGTCGTCATGGACACGTTAAATGAAAACACATGAAAACAAATGATGTGATGATCAGATTTTTATTATGTGTAAAAACAGAAACAACATTGAAACACTGAGAGAAGCTGGTAAATATTGTTAGTGAAACATGTGAAATCAAAGAGAGAGAGAGCAGGAGCAGAGTAAAACCAGTATCAGAGTCCCAGTGAGTCAGCTCAGGACTGGGGACACTGGTCTCTCCTCAGAGTCTCTGAGAGCGGAGACTGGGAGCCCTGGGTGGCCTCACAGGTCACAGAGCCCAGCTTCCTCCACTGGTCTGCAGGGAGCCTCAGGGTGCTGCTCCAGCTGTAGAGGCCGTCCTTCCCCAGCACCCCGGGGCTCCTGCTCTCCTCCCAGCTGCTGCTGCTGCTGCCGTCCACCTTCCAGACCAGACTCCAGTCTGAGGGGAAGCCCTTGTTGGCCAGGCACATGAGCGTGGCCTTCCCCTGCTGCTGCAGCTCCTCACTGGAGGGGGGCAGCACCGTCAGGGTGGGGCGGGTATCACCTATAGGAGACACAGAGCACAACGTGTCAATCCAACAGCAGCCACTTGGACACCTTTACTGTGTGAGAGCTGCTTTTGTCCTTGAAGGAGTTTCTGTCAGATGTTTTTCTGCTCCACCAGTCACTCACTCACTCACACATTGTTTCACTTCCCTTTAAAAACCTCTCATGCACATCAGCACAGAAAGAGTCCTCATATGAGTCAAATATATCAAAGTACACTGGAAACTGAAGAAGCTGATTTTACATTTCAACTGCTGCATTTTACTGCACTTTATATTACAAAAATAAATATGATTTTTTAAAATATAATAGATTTAACATATACTTTTCTACAAAGTCATAGTCCATTCATAATCCAACACATTTACTATCAAGATCACCACAGTTAATCAGATCTACTGTTAAAGGACATTATGAGCCACAAATAAGTGACGACCACATTAAAACATCAGACATCTATGAATCCAGAAGAAACCAACAGCCTCAGAAAACTTCAGTCTCACTGTTCACAATCATTTCAACTCAACCTCCAAACTGTTTCAAATGTAAAGACTAAATGTAACAAAACATGTTTTTTTCATTGTTGTTCTTGAATGTTTCCTGTTCTTAAAATTGTTCACATTTCACTAATGAAGTGGAACATGTGAAAAGAAAAGTCGAGTGAAGCTGCTCTGAGTTCAGCTTCATGTGTTAAACGGGAGAAATGAAGAATCAAACAGATTTTACAGTGATCTGGATCAGCCAGTACCGGTTCACCCAATACGCACACTACGCACGTTGCGTAGGGCCCCGCAAATTAGCAGAGGCCCCGTTAAAAAAAAAAAAAAAAAAAAAAAAAAAAAAAACTGACGACGTGACCGTCCGTCGCGCACGTGTAGCCTACCGGATTCCCAGCACATCAGCCTAGCAAGACAGCGTTTAGCACGCCACGATGAAGCGGAGTTATCCCTCGGGGAATTAGGGGGAAGAAACAGCTGACAATGACCTGCAGGAACAGCAGTCAGGTAACTCTCCTCTCCGGGTGGGAGGGAGGGAGGGAGGGAGGGACTAGTCCGTGTTTGACCTGCATTAACAGGGCGGTGGGCCCTGGGTGAACCCCGGTCTCCGTGTGCGTCTTGCTGGCTCCTATAATTTTAGTTGTAGTGTAGTTACATCATACAAAATGGAAAGCAATGGATAAATATTGACTAAGATTGAATTTTGTTTGCTTGGATAGCCTACATGCAAATATAGATGCAGAATCAAACAAAACTTGTGAAATATTATGACAATGGTGCTAAAAATAATAATAATTATATAATAAATAATAATTACATAATTACCTACATTTGAAGTGAAAGTAAAACAAGTGCAGCCAATTTGATGGAGCTGAATTAATAGTAGCTTTATCTAGAGATTTATTTAATGGTGATTTTTTTCAAACATTAACATGTTTACATGCATTGTTACATTTAGTTTGATTTGATTTGTTCTGAATTTATTCTTAGTTATGGTGCGTTCCAGGCAGGCTTTTTAACCCGTAAGTCACGACTTCAAGTCACCAGTTACGAGTTTGTAGCGTTCCAGGCAAGTTACGAGTTACGAACTGGGAACGGGGAGTAGATCGATCTAGTACGAGTTCACAGGTGGGAAGTTACGAGTTTGACTGTACGTTCTAACGGGTAACCATAGGAACCGGTCGGAAAAATACGAGTTACGGGTTGCCTGGAACGCACCATTGGACCAACACTGCAATACGCTTAAAGGGGGGATGCGTGGAAACACTGGGTGTCAGGTGCGACTGTTGAAAATTTTTGGGGTTCAGTTAGGAGGGCCCCTTAGCAGAATTTTGCCTAGGGCCCCATGGAGGTCTGAACCGGCTCTGGGATCAGCCCAGTGGAAATTTATATCTGCTCCAAATGTTCACTGACAGAAATTAGAAGCTGAACTGATGAGACAATATTGAAGATTTGATGAGAAACTTACTTCCAACATCCAGTCTGGTTCCTCCACCAAAAGTCCACCACAGTGATACAAAGTGACTGAGTGGTCGTACAAAAACCTCTCAGTGTAGAGAGACACGGCTCTGACTCTGTCTGACTCAACTACAACTACAAGTCCTCAAGTTTCTGTCGTCCAAACATCTGATGACATGATTTCTATTATGTATCAAAACAATGATAATGTGCTGATTCATCATTTACACTTTAGAGACAAAACTCTAGATTCTGATGTCGGCAGAAAGTTCAGGAGGAAAAAAGTGTAAATAAAGACGTAAAATAACATATTTAGATTCTAGATTTAAAAAAAAAAAATGTAATTGTGACAGACAAAATTTTTTTAGTGATGGGATAAAATACACAAAAATTGCACTTACTTCCAATATCCAATCTGGTTCCTCCACCGAACGTGTACCACAGTGATACAAAGTGACTGAGCCGTCGTACAAAAACCTCTCACTGTACAGAGACACGGCTCTCTGACTCTGACAACAACAAACTCTAATAAATCACTTCCTGTTTTTCAAAATGTTGAAAACTAACAATTGATAATATTTCTCTGAATCATAATAAGTATTAAATATTTATATTTTTCAATATATTTCCAACTAAAGGTGGTCTTTCTGGCATCATACAAACAAACAAAATTAGGTTTTACAATAAATGTATTTTGAAAATTCACAAAAACACATTCAGTGTCAGCTTTTCAATCAATACCCCAATCAATTAATTGATCTATTGATCATCAGCATGATCAGATTGATCCCAGTCCCTGTTGGAGTCAGTCAGAGCATTTCCATAGAGAGCCACTTTGCATCAGCAGCACCATGCTCCAGTGCTCTGGGAGAGTTTATAGTCCTGAGAGTTGAAGACTGGATGACTGACAGCTGTCCTTCATGACAACACAAGACACAGAAATCCTCCTCATCAAAAACATGACTTTGGTCTCCGTCCTCATCTGGACTCTCCTCTGCTGCTGCTTCACAGGTAAAGTCCAGAGAATCCAACTCCTCTATCAACATCTGTCCCTCTGAAATGAAGCCCACAAAACCATGACTCTGTTTTATCTTTCTGTCTCTGTGTCTTCAGAGTCCAGAGGTCAGGTCACAGTGACTCAGTCTGGAGCAGTGAGCTCTGCTGTAGGAGGCTCAGTCACCATCAGATGTAGAACCAGTCCAAAGGTTCATGTAGGATCTCCTAGTGGCAAACACGATTTGCACTGGTACCAACAGAAAGATGGGGAAGCTCCAAAACTTCTTATTTCCAGAGCTGATGAACGGATATCTGGAATCCCAGATCATTTTACAGGCAGTGGATCAAACTCTGACTTCACTCTGAGCATCAGTGGAGTCCAGGCTGAAGATGCAGCAGTTTACTACTATCAGAGTCTTCAAGAAATCAACAGTCAGTGGGTGTTCACACAGTGGAAAAGCGTCGTTCAAACCCCCCCCCCCCCCCCTCCCCCCCTCAGTCAAAGGGAACAGAAACTGATCTGACTGCTGCAACTGGAAGATACTGCAGAGACTGATACAGTTCACTGAGGACACACACACACACGCACATTAATATTGTCTCCATCAGTTTTCCTCTATAACTTCAAACAGTCCATCTGCCACCTTAACGACCTGAAAGTTTCCTCACATGAAGAATGACAGCTGTGGAGTAATAAACATTGATGATATAAAGTCAAATACAATACAAACTAGAAAAAACATTTCCAAGAATGGAAATGGTGTGAATACTGAAAGCAATGCTGAATGAGCTGAAGAAATTGTTGAAACAATGCTGAATGAGCTGAAGAAAGAAAGAAAGAAAGAAGAAAAGGACAGAAGGAAAGAAAGAAAATGGGAAGGGTAGATGGAGAAAGAAAGAAAGAACAAAAGGACAGAAAGAAAGAAGACACAGAGAGAAGGGTAGATAGAGAAAGAAAAAGGTAAGAAAAACAGAATAATAGAACATAAAGAGAATAGAGAATGAATGAAAGAGACAGAGGAGTAGTAAGAAAGAAGGAAAGATATTGGGGTGGATAAATGAAAGAGAGAGATATACAGAGAGCAGTAGAAAGAAAGAAAGAAATGGGGTAGAAACATAGAAAGAGAAAAGGAGTAGAAAGAAAAACAGAAAGAAACAAAGAAGTAAAAAGAAATGGGGTGAAAGAAAGAAAGAAAGAAAGAAAGAAGAAAAAGAGAGAGGGGGATGATAGATAGAAAGAGGTAGATGGATGGATGGATAGGGAGGGAAAGATAGAAAGAAGTTATGTAAAATACAAATGAAGGAGTAAAAGAAAGAAAGAAAAAGAGAGAAAAAAGAGACAAAGGGTTTATGGATAGATAGATAGATAGATAGATAGATAGATAGATAGATAGATAGATAGATAGATAGATAGATAGATAGATAGATAGATAGATAGATAGATAGATAGATAGATAGATAGATAGATAGATAGATGTTAAAAGCTGCGTCCTATGTCCCAGGCTCCACCTGTAATTGTACTACTATTAATAGAGTTGGAAAGACTAAACGTCTGAACTTAAATTCATGAGAAAAATATAAATTGTTGGAGATGTTTACATCAAAAGTATAAAATAATTGAGAGGTTGATGAATGTGAGGTGAAAACCTGTGTGTGTGTGTGTCTGACGGTCTCTCTGTCTGCGTGTACATGTGCAGAAAGCCACAGAACTCCTCTCTCCCTAATGATCTGATTGATTGGCAGCCTGCCCTCAGAAGTTACCATGGCGACTCAACTAACTGCTTACATTTTACTGTGTGGAACAGTGTTGTGTTTGTGTGTTTGTGTATGTGTGCATGTGTGACTGTGTGTGAGTGTCTGTGTGTGTCTGTCTGTGAGTGTGATGCCTGTGTTTGTGCGTGGACATCCTCTGTCAGTCTGGTTTATCATGTGTGTGTGTGGGGCTGTGTTTAAAAACATCTTAACGAGCGGCCAGGCTGCACCTGCACTGTTCTATTTATAGACGTTGATAACGAGCTGGCCCCAACAGCTGGACCAACTGCACACAGAGCAGAGCAGAGCAGAGAGATTTGAGCTCTGAGCAGCTTCCGAAAACAGCCCAGAAAAAGAGAACCGTACCTCTTATCAGAATGTGGTCATGACTACTGGGCAAGGAGACCTTCCTGAGCACATTGATGTGCATTAAATGTTTGTAGGGCAAAAACTTTTCTCAGGGTCGCAAGGTAGAAAAGGGGGGCATTTCTGCTTTTCTAAAAAAATCAGCTCCTACTTTTATATTGAAGTGGATGAGCCACTGGAGCGGGTCTAGCTGCACAATTAGGCTCACTGAGACAATTCTGTAAGTCTGTCTGCTGTTTTGAACACATCAAATGAGACACGACAAGTGTGGCTACAAACCGGTGAGGAAATCATGTGTCTAGAGTTTAATTTGTGGCCGTGCTGGCAATTTATCCAGAAAAAATCCTGAATGTTTTTTCGATCCCTCTCACTCTAGCGATGATGTCACTCACTCTAAGCCCTGCTCGTTAGACGCAACACACACCCATTATAAAGCTGGATTTTGTCAAAAAACTTAATGATTTTAAAGCTGCCAAATATCAGAAACTGTTGAAGATATCAATAAGCTGAGTCATAGAGGAATACTTAAAAAGTTTGTCTACAGCTCAGAATTTGAATGAAGTCTCTAGCTGAAAGTATGTGGACACTTTAAAGGCTGAAAGAAGTAAGAAGATTTGAAGAGTTTCAAGACTGTTCCAATGCATTCTCTATGGGGAAAAAAAAATCAGAAATAGTTGAATATTGCAAAAAGTATGAATAGTTGAAAAGAGAAAAGACATAGCACACCTGTCCCGAAAAGGCTGAACATTTTGATATTTGAATTGTTGAAATAGCACAAAGTATGAAGGACTAGTTACATGACGAAGAAAGGCAGAAAATGGCCGAACCGAATAACAATAGTGTGAATGCTTCCAGCATTCACACTAATTATCCAATACTTCCACCAATAGCATTAAATTATTGTGTAAACATTGGATAGCAGTTTACGAGAAGCTCTGAGACACATTGTATGAATGTGGCGGCGCGAGGAGGTGATTTTTGGTTAATGTAATGTTTTAGAAAGGTATTAATTAAAAGTTGCCAGACAACGCCACCCTGGGAGTTTCACCCAGGGAAATTTAAGTAAACTAACTCGGAAGGAGAAGGCACTCAGGTTCGCCACAAAGTGAGGCAGAGACAGCAGTTCAAAGGTACAAAAATATTATTTTATTTTGACAATTGGTTCTTTAAAAATCTAAATTAAAAGAAATCATTCACTAGGGGAAATTAAAGGGGGGCCAATCAGGGCTGAGGCCTAGTGGTGTGGATGGGTCAACAAAGGGGGATACCTGGGACACCACACGTGCAGCAAAAATAAGAATAATGTGCAAACTCAAACCAGTAGACACAACAAAAAAAGGGAGGGCACCACCACCGGACCCCAATCCACCACCGTAGGCTCAGCACCTGAAAGGGGGGAGACCAGAGAACAAGTTAGGGAAAACAAAAATAATTAACAACAACAAAAAAAAGAAAATAATAATAATAAACATACAACTAAAAAACACACAAGATAACAAAGAAACAACAACAATAAAGCAAATTCCCACATTGTTCTCTCACACACACTTTTAAGACGTGGCTGAATAACAAAGCGCCAGCGTTGCCGAGCTGCAGGTACGCCCAGGCAGCAGCGGGCAGCACCGGAGACACCCAGCCAGCCAAACAGTCAAAGCCAGGCAGGGCAAACACGAGCCGAGTCGGCCGAGTCGGCCGTGGCGGCGATGGGAGCTCAAGCAAAGCAGTAGGAAGCAAGCAGTCAATCAGCAGCAAGCGGTGTCTGAACTCAAGGAGCCCCGGAGAGACACGGTAGCTCCAGCAAGGCAAAGCAGCAGTGGTTAGCCGGCGCTGGGCCGCTACATGGACATCTTTACCATACAATAATAAACAAACACAAATGTAAGAAGCTACAAGTGGCTGGAGGAGGGAGCTACTGTCATTGTACAACATACCGGTCAGGCAGTCCCGGCCAACACGGCGTGGAGGGGAAGGTCGGCACTGTACACGAGCGACCTGTAAACAAACCACACAGGTCGCCACATGTGCAACGCCAAAGAGGAAGACACGTGACAAGAAAGCTCACTTACCGGCAGCGAGCGGCGAGCGGCGCATGGAGCAGTAGAAGCAGTGAGCAGCATGAGCAGCGTGCAGCCAGCAGTGACACCCAAACAAGCCTCTCAAATTAGCACCGGATGGGACAACGTGGAAGTGCAGCCGCCGCCGACAGCCTACCTGCTACCAGAGGGGCGGAAGTGACGGACGTCAGGAAATGACGTGGCCTGGCCTCCAGCAAGCAAGAGGAAGTCAGGTACTCTACACCCCCCCGTTATGCGGCATTCACCCACCGCAATTGACTGGGGCCGCCTCCCGAGTGATGTCACGGGACCAAAGACTGCGTCCTGCTACATGAAGAACGTCTGACAGTGAATAAAAACTGTTGGACTCATGTGACATTGTTGATTCTTCAGAGAACACACAAAGCAGAAGACAGTCTGTCCACAGGTTCAACAGAGTTCATATATGAAGGACATCATCGTCATGGAAACCTGTTAATCTTCTTCAAATGACCATGTACATGTGCAGCTCCCTCCAGGGTTCAGGATGTGACTGCTTCACTGAGACACTGTCTGCTCGTACTGAGAGAGTCTCAATGAATCCTGAAGCAACAACAGTGCTTTAAGAAAACTGAACAACACAGGAGACATGTGTCGCTTTAATAGTAATAAACAATTATTTTCACCTGTGTGATCAAAGTAACTTTATTGCCATTAAACATTAAACACAATGTCAGTAGAAGCTCCCAGCATTATTGACATATACAGTGTTGAAACTGTAAAGAAAGACGGAAGGCTGCTGAGTGTGTGCAGGCTTACTAGGTCTCTCTCTATGCTGATGATACATGACTTTATATTTCTAAAAGCAGAATTAATTTGATGAGCATTTAATTATCTCCTGGATATGCTGAAATTACAAACATGAAATGAAATGAACAAAGATGTCAGAAAGAAAGACAGAACATGAGAAACAGAAAGAGATACAGAGAGCAGAGTAACAGCAGTTTAGTCAGAGTATTTCCATAGAGAGCCACTTTGCATCAGCAGCACCATGCTCCAGTGCTCTGGGAGAGTTTATAGTCCTGAGAGTTGAAGACTGGATGACTGACAGCTGTCCTTCATGACAACACAAGACACAGAAATCCTCCTCATCAAAAACATGACTTTGGTCTCCGTCCTCATCTGGACTCTCCTCTGCTGCTGCTTCACAGGTAAAATCCAGAGAATCCAACTCCTCTATCAACATCTGTCCCTCTGAAATGAAGCCCACAAAACCATGACTCTGTTTTATCTTTCTGTCTCTGTGTCCTCAGAGTCCAGAGGTCAGGTCACAGTGACTCAGCCTGGAGCAGTGAGCTCTGCTGTAGGAGGCTCAGTCACCATCAGATGTAGCGTCAGTCGTCAGGTTCAGAGCTGCAGCAGTGCTTATTGTTTAGCCTGGTACCAACAAAAAGATGGAGAAACTCCCAAACTACTAATCCGCTACACTAATGAACGAATGTCAGGAATTCCAGGTCGTTTTACAGGGAGTGGGTCTGGGACTGACTTCACTCTGAGCATCAGTGGAGTCCAGGCTGAAGATTCAGGAATTTACTACTGCCAGAGCCGCCACTATTTCAACAGTCTGTATTGGTTGACACAGTGAAAAAGCATCGTACAAAAACCTCCCTCAGTCAAAGTGAACAGAAACTGAACTGACTGCTGCAGCTGGAAGATACTGCAGAGACTGATACAGTTCACTGAGGACACACACACACACACGCTTGCATTTGATTCTAAAGCTTTAAATAAAATATCCCCAAACTGTGTTGATACCTATGCACCCTGAAGCCCAAAATTGGTATTTCACAATGTTTTTTTGGCAGAAATACCAACACAATCATAATCATAATCTGAATCACAAAAAACCCCATATGACATACAAAAAACTGTCAGGGAATAAAACGTGACTTTGGTCACAGTCAGTGGATCAACATTTTCAGGTGGAACCTTCATGTCTGACACTTTCAGCTTTTGCACCAAAGACAGAATCTTTCTTATTTTCACTCAGGGACTGATCAGGTTAAGATCAAATAGTTTTTACTTGCAGAAAAAAAACGAAATTTAGACTAGAGAGGATCGAGGATGGAGCCCTGTGGGACTCCAGGGATAGTTTTCATAGTAGCGGACAAATATTTTGTGAGAAATGAGAAAAAAGTGTGAAAAAAAAATCATCGACTGATTAACACTGTGAGACAAGAAGAACGTGCTGTTTATTCATTACTATACATGAGCTGACAGTATCAGTGGCTTCACTTCATTATATACTCTATATTTACTTGACAAAATATCCAGAGGTTTTATCTCCATGAGGTTGATTGAATGAGTCAGTTTTTTCTGCAGTGAGGACAGAGCATGTGTTGAGGACAGCTCCAGTTGAGTGACTCTGTGTGTTTGCATATGTGTCCTTCCTCTATGCTCCCAGCCGTTAAGAGGCCAGTGTTGATCAGTGTGTGTCCAGGCCTTTCACAGCCACTGACACCACAGCAGCTCAATGATGATGTCCGTGACTCTACTGCTGGCCACCCTCCTCATCAAAAACATGACTTTGGTCTCCGTCCTCATCTGGACTCTCCTCTGCTGCTGCCTCACAGGTAAAGTCCAGAGAATCCAACTCCTCTATCAACATCTGTCCCTCTGAAATGAAGCCCACAAAACCATGACTCTGTTTTATCTTTCTGTCTCTGTGTCCTCAGAGTCCAGAGGTCAGATCACGCTGATTCAGTCTGGAGCAGTGAGCTCTGCTGTAGGAGGCTCAGTCACCATCAACTGTAGAACCAGTCAGGATGTTTATAGCTCAAACCATTTAGACTGGTACCAACAGAGAGTTGGAGAAAAACCTAAACTTCTCATTTACGGTGGTTCGACTCGAGCATCAGGGATTCCAGGTCGTTTTACAGGCAGTGGATCAAACTCTGACTTCACTCTGAGCATCAGTGGAGTCCAGGCTGAAGATGCAGCAGTTTACTACTGTCAGAGTTATCACAGGATAAATGGTCAGCATGTGTTCACACAGTGAAAAAGCGTGGTACAAAAACCTCCCTCGGCTGCAGAGGAACTGATTTGACTCAAATGCTGCAGCTGAAACTAAAACAACACAAGCTGAACTAAAACATAGTCAATAATAATCCACTTTGAACTTGGACTTATTTGTCAATTAATTAATTGTAAATTGTTATTAGCATACAATTTCATATCATATACTGTATACATTCATATCTTCGCAGATAAAATGACCTATTATTGGACTCTGATTTGTTTTGTATTGCACAGAATAAGGAGGAATTAATTCAGTTTTTTTCATTTCTTCACTATGTGTCTTAATGGTTCAGCTCATCAGCAGAAATATGTAAATATAAATGATTGAGAAAACTCTCTAGTAACAACTGAAGAGGCACATCAAGGCATCATATTGATAATGAACAATCATTCAACCATGAATCAATCAATGATGATAAGTTCTTACATTACAGGACAAACTTACTTTCTCCCTGAACTCATCAGACAGGAAGAAGTCGTCATGGAAACATTAAATGAAAATACATGAAAACAAGTGATGTGATGATCAGATTTTTATTATGTGTAAAAACAGAAACAACATTGAAACACTGAGAGAAGCTGGTAAATATTGTTAATGAAACACGTGAAATCAAAGAAAGAGAGAGCAGGAGCAGAGTAAAACCAGTATCAGAGTCCCAGTGAGTCAGCTCAGGACTGGGGACACTGGTCTCTCCTCAGAGTCTCTGAGAGCGGAGACTGGGAGCCCTGGGTGGCCTCACAGGTCACAGAGCCCAGCTTCCTCCACTGGTCTGCAGGGAGCCTCAGGGTGCTGCTCCAGCTGTAGAGGCCGTCCTTCCCCAGCACCCCGGGGCTCCTGCTCTCCTCCCAGCTGCTGCTGCTGCTGCCGTCCACCTTCCAGACCAGACTCCAGTCTGAGGGGAAGCCCTTGTTGGCCAGGCACATGAGCGTGGCCTTCCCCTGCTGCTGCAGCTCCTCACTGGAGGGGGGCAGCACCGTCAGGGTGGGGCGGGTATCACCTATAGGAGACACAGAGCACAACGTGTCAATCCAACAGCAGCCACTTGGACACCTTTACTGTGTGAGAGCTGCTTTTGTCCTTGAAGGAGTTTCTGTCAGATGTTTTTCTGCTCCACCAGTCACTCACTCACTCACACATTGTTTCACTTCCCTTTAAAAACCTCTCATGCACATCAGCACAGAAAGAGTCCTCATATGAGTCAAATATATCAACGTACACTGAACTGAAGAAGCTGATTTTACATTTCAACTGCTGCATTTACTGCACTTTATATTACAAAAATTTAAACATCAGACATCTATGAATCCAAAAGAAACCAACAGCCTCAGAAAACTTCAGTCTCACTGTTCACAATCATTTCAACTCAACTTCCAAACTGTTTCAAATGTAAAGACTAAATGCAACCAAACACATTTTTACAGCAGGATTTTTGTTCTTGAATGTTTCCTGCTCTTCACATTGTTCACATTTCACTAATGAAGTGGAACATGTGAAAAGAAAAGTCGAGTGAAGCTGCTCTGAGTTCAGCTTCATGTGTTAAACAGGAGAAATGAAGAATCAAACAGATTTTACAGTGATCTGGATCAGCTCAGTGGAAATTTATATCTGCTCCAAATGTTCACTGACAGAAATTAGAAGCTGAACTGATGAGACAATATTGAAGATTTGATGAGAAACTTACTTCCAACATCCAGTCTGGTTCCTCCACCAAAAGTCCACCACAGTGATACAAAGTGACTGAGTGGTCGTACAAAAACCTCTCAGTGTAGAGAGACACGGCTCTGACTCTGTCTGACTCAACTACAACTACAAGTCCTCAAGTTTCTGTCGTCCAAACATCTGATGACATGATTTCTATTATGGACCAAAACACTGATAATGTGCTGATTTATCATTTACACTTTAAAGAAAAAACTCTAGTTTCTGATGTCGACAGAAAATTTCAGGAAAAAAAAAAAGTTTAAATGAAGACGTAAAATAACATATTTAGATTCTAGATAAAAAAAAAATAAAGAGTGATTGGATAAAATACATGAAAAATTGAACTTACTTCCAACATCCAGTCTGGTTCCTCCACCGAACGTGTACCACAGTGATACAAAGTGACTGAGCCGTCGTACAAAAACCTCTCACTGTACAGAGACACGGCTCTCTGACTCTGACAACAACAAACTCTAATAAATCACTTCCTGTTTTTTTCAAAATGTTGAAAACTAAGAATTGATAATATTTCTCTGAATTATAATGGTTTTTTATTATTTTCATTTTTCAATATATTTCCAACTAAAGGTGGTCTTTCTAGCATTAGATACAAACAGACAAAATTTGGTTTTACAATAAATGTATTGGTAGATATTAATGAATGAATGAATTCACAAAAACACATTCAGTGTCAGCTTTTCAATCAATACCCTAATCAATTTAATTGATCTATTGATCATCAACATGATCAGATTGATCCCAGTCCCTGTTGGAGTCAGTCAGAGCATTTCCATAGAGAGCCACTTTGCATCAGCAGCACCATGCTCCAGTGCTCTGGGAGAGTTTATAGTCCTGAGAGTTGAAGACTGGATGACTGACAGCTGTCCTTCATGACAACACAAGACACAGAAATCCTCCTCATCAAAAACATGACTTTGGTCTCCGTCCTCATCTGGACTCTCCTCTGCTGCTGCTTCACAGGTAAAGTCCAGAGAATCCAACTCCTCTATCAACATCTGTCCCTCTGAAATGAAGCCCACAAAACCATGACTCTGTTTTATCTTTCTGTCTCTGTGTCCTCAGAGTCCAGAGGTCAGGTCACAGTGACTCAGTCTGGAGCAGTGAGATCTGCTGTAGGAGGCTCAGTCACCATCAACTGTAGAACCAGTCAGAATGTTTATTATAGCAGGCCATACCACCGTTTATACTGGTACCAACAGAGAGATGGAGAAAAACCTAAACTCCTCATTTACGATGCTTCCACTCGAGCATCAGGGATTCCAGGTCGTTTTACAGGCAGTGGATCAAACTCTGACTTCACTCTGAGCATCAGTGGAGTCCAGGCTGAAGATGCAGCAGTTTACTACTGTCAGAGTGTTCATGAAATCAACAGTCAGGGTGTGTTCACACAGTGAAAAAGCGTCGTACAAAAACCTCCCTCAGTCAAAATGAACAGAAACTGAACTAACTGCTGCAGCTGGAAGATACTGCAGAGACTGATACAGTTCACTGACACACACACACACACACACACACACACACACACACACACACACACACACACACACACACACACACACACACACACACACACACACACACACACATTAATATTGTCTCCATCAGTTTTCCTCTATAACTTCAAACAGTCCATCTGCCGCCTTAACAACCTGAAAGTTTCCTCACATGAAGAATGACAGCTGTGGAGAAATAAACATTGATGATATAAAGTCAAAGACACCCAGATTATCTAATACTACCACCAATAACATTAAATGATTGTGTAAACATTGGACAGCAGTTTATGAGAAGCTCTGAGACACATTGTATGAAGAACGTCTGACAGTGAATTAAAAATGTTGGACTCATGTGACATTGTTGATTCTTCAGAGAAAACACAAAGCAGAAGACAGTCTGTCCACAGGTTCAATAGAGTTCATATATGAAGGACATCATGCTCATGGAAACCTGTTAATCTTCTTCAAATGACCATGTACATGTGCAGCTCCCTCCAGGGTTCAGGATGTGACTGCTTCACTGAGACACTGTCTGCTCGTACTGAGAGAGTCTCAATGAATCCTGAAGCAACAACAGTGCTTTAAGAAAACTGAACAACACAGGAGACATGTGTCCCTTTAATAGTAATGAACAATTATTTTCACTTGTGTGATCAAAGTGACTTTATTGTCATTAAACGTTAAACACAATGTCAGTAGAAGCTCCCAGCATTATTGACATATACAGTATAATGTTAAAACTGTAAAGAGAGACAGAAGGCTGCTGAGTGTGTGCAGGCTTACTGGGTCTCTATGCTGATGATACATGACTTTATATCTCTAAAAGCAGAATTAATTTGATGAGCATTCAATTTTATTTATTTCCTGTATATGCTAAAGTTACAAACATGAAAGGAAATGACCAAAGATGTCAGAAAGAAAGACAGAACATGAGAAACAGAAAGAGGTACAGAGAGCAGAGTAACAGCAGTTTAGTCAGAGCATTTCCATACAGAGCCACTTTGCATCAGCAGCACCATGCTCCAGTGCTCTGGGAGAGTTTATAGTCCTGAGAGTTGAAGACTGGATGACTGACAGCTGTCCTTCATGACAACACAAGACACAGAAATCCTCCTCATCAAAAACATGACTTTGGTCTCCGTCCTCATCTGGACTCTCCTCTGCTGCTGCTTCACAGGTAAAGTCCAGAGAATCCAACTCCTCTATCAACATCTGTCCCTCTGAAATGAAGCCCACAAAACCATGACTCTGTTTTATCTTTCTGTCTCTGTGTCCTCAGAGTCCAGAGGTCAGGTCACAGTGACTCAGTCTGGAGCAGTGAGATCTGCTGTAGGAGACTCAGTCACCATCAACTGTAGAACCAGTCAGGATGTTTATTATAGCAGGCCAGACCACCGATTAGCCTGGTACCAACAGAGAGATGGAGAAAAACCTAAACTCCTCATTTACGATGCTTCCACTCGAGCATCAGGGATTCCAGGTCGTTTTACAGGCAGTGGATCAAACTCTGACTTCACTCTGAGCATCAGTGGAGTCCTGGCTGAAGATGCAGCAGTTTACTACTGTCAGAGTTTTCACTATATCAACAGTCAGAACGTGTTCACACAGTGAAAAAGCGTCGTACAAAAACCTCCCTCAGTCAAAGAGAACAGAAAGTGAACTGACTGCTGCAGATGGAAGATACTGCAGAGACTGATACAGTTCACTGAGGACACACACACACACACACACACACACACACACACACACACACACACACACACACACACACACACACACACACACACAGAGACAAGTAACTTTATACATTTTGTGTGATAGACTTCAACACTGGCCTCCATATTCCAACATATTTCTATGATACAGTGTTGTTTCTATTCACATTATACTATTTACCACAATGACATCATCTGCCCTGCACACACACATTTACTTGACTGATATTTGGATTGAATGTTTATTTATGTATTTATATTTGAAAGGGGAAATACACATGTAATGAACATCAGTACGAGTAAACAAATGTAAATGTGTTGGAGTTAGCAGCCTGCTAATTCGCATCTGCAGTCCCTTGGCAGGTAATAAACAAACAGACAGAAGAATAAGAGGTAGAGTTAAGAAAGAAAGAAAAAATACACAAAGAGTTATTATGTAGTTGTCATTAACATCATTTTTCTGTCACAACAGACTGACGTACCACTGGAGGTTTTAAACATGGCTGCTCTCTGTCTTCACTAGACTCTGTTATTTCATCTTCAACTTTAATAGTGAACAAGTTCTGGTTCATCAGTAGCTCTTCTTAGATCACAACATTTTCTCTTTTATAATAAACACTGAGCGAACATAAAATACGGCCACAACAGGAGAATAACCAAACTAAATCAAACTCATTTCAAACTCTGATTTCACAATCTCAGTCTGACTTGATGGTGGAGATGTTGCTCAGTCTGCTCTTTTCCAGCTCAACACAATGTTTAGCTTCAGGAGGTTTTTACCTTGTTCACCATGTTTACTTCCACTTCATACAGTAAAAGCAGTTTTACCTGAGAACTGTTGGTGATGACTGTATCCACCTCTGTTGGTGAGACTCTGATCAGATGATTGAAATGTTGGTGTTTCTACTGATTTCAGCAGTGAAGGAACTGATGGACACGACAGAATAAGATGTTTATTTAATCAGTAATGAACATTTAGTGTTAGATAACTGGACTTAGAAATGTCTGCATGAAATGATACTAGCATGTAAACAGTTTATAGACATGGTGGATGAGGTTTAGGTTTTTATATGTGTGTGCGTCCTCAGTGTGTGTGTGTGTGTGTCCTCAGTGAACTGTATCAGTCTCTGCAGTATCTTCCAGCTGCAGCAGTCAGTTCAGTTTCTGTTCACTTTGACTGAGGGAGGTTTTTGTACGACGCTTTTTCACTGTGTGAACACAGGACCACTGTGAAGACTCTGACAGTAGTAAACTGCTGCATCTTCAGCCTGGACTCCACTGATGCTCAGAGTGAAGTCAGAGTTTGATCCACTGCCTGTAAAACTACCTGGAATCCCTGATGCTCGAGTGGAAGCCCAGTAAATGAGGAGTTTAGGTTTTTCTCCATCTCTCTGTTGGTACCAGGCTAAATAGTGGTTGTTGCTGTAAACATAAACCTTTGGACTGACCCTACAGCTGATGGTAACTGAGTCTCCTACAGCAGAGCTCACTGCTCCAGACTGAGTCACTGTGACCTGACCTCTGGACTCTGAGGACACAGAGACAGAAAGATAAAACAGAGTCATGGTTTTGTGGGCTTCATTTCAGAGGGACAGATGTTGATAGAGGAGTTGGATTCTCTGGACTTTACCTGTGAAGCAGCAGCAGAGGAGAGTCCAGATGAGGACGGAGACCAAAGTCATGTTTTTGATGAGGAGGATTTCTGTGTCTTGTGTTGTCATGAAGGACAGCTGTCAGTCATCCAGTCTTCAACTCTCAGGACTATAAACTCTCCCAGAGCACTGGAGCATGGTGCTGCTGATGCAAAGTGGCTCTCTATGGAAATGCTCTGACTGACTCCAACAGGGACTTGGTTTAGTCTGATGAAGCTGATCATCAATGGATCAATTAAATTGATGGAAAAAATTGAAACAATAAAAAATCCAGCCTTCAGGGATGTCATAAGTTGTACTCATTTACACATGATACCTTAAGATACAACATGATGATGTGTTGAGGACAGCTCCAGTTGAGTGACTCTGTGTGTTTGCATATGTGTCCTTCCTCTCTGCTCCCAGCCGTTAAGAGGCCAGTGTTGATCAGTGTGTGTCCAGGCCTTTCACAGCCACTGACACCACAGCAGCTCAATGATGATGTCTGTGACTCTACTGCTGGCCACCCTGGGGCTCCTTGTTCAGGGTGAGACTCTCTGCTGAAAACTTTGCTTCAGGATGGAACCAGGTTCACCACAATGATGTTCTGCTATGATGGAGAAACACTGAAACCAGCAGCATTGACCTTCTTCCATCTATTCTCCATGTTCAAGAAATGATCCTCTTCTGTTTGGATGTTGATCTTTCTCCAAGATGGATTTGTCTCAATAACTCTTCTCCTCTTGTTCATGTTTTCCAGGTTCATCAGGAGACAAAATCCTGACTCAGACTCCTGGATCTCAGTCTGTTGTTCCTGGTCAGACTGTTTCTATCAGATGTCAAACTAGTGCAGATGTTTATACCTGGCTCCATTGGTACCTTCAGAAACAAGGAGAATCTCCCAAATTATTGATTTATGAAGCTACAACCCGTCAGTCTGGAGTTTCAGATCGTTTTAGTGGACGTGGATCTGGGACTGACTTCACTCTGACCATCAGCAGAGTTCAGGCTGAAGACTCAGGAGTTTACTACTGTCAGCACAGAAATGGCTACCCACTCACACAGTGAAAACTCCTTGTACAAAAACCTCCATCAGCTGCAGAGGAACTGATCTGGCTCAATAGCTGCACTGAAACTAAAACATAGTTAATAAAGATCCCCTTTGAACATTTTAAGACTAAATTTTTAACAAAAAATATTTACTGTAGGTAAAGTTGGATGAAAGAAACACGGAAAGAAAGAATATTGTTTTTCCCAAATCAATATTTTATGAACATGAACTCCTGTTGGTGAAATAAATTATGATTTTTTAAATTGAAATACTACTACATATAACATATAAATTAATATATTTACATATACCATGCCTTTATTTGACTGTTATTGTGCTTTGTTTTGCAAAGAACCAGGAGAATTTAATACAATATTCATGTTTACTTTTTTTCATTTCTTTGTGTCTTTGTGTTTCAGCTCATCATCAGATGACAAGTGTAAAGATTTAAAAAGCAAAAAGTGAGAAGGCACATGGAAACATACTATTGATTCTGCTCGATTAGTCAATCAATGATGATCAACTTTTACTGAATTCATACATGTTCAATTTACAGTATATGCATACGTTATCATAATCTTCGACTTTCTCTGTGAACTCATCATACAGGAATAATAAGTTGTCATGGACACGTTAAATGAAAACACATGAAAACAAATGATGTGATGATCAGATTTTTATTATGTGTAAAAATAGAAAAAACATAAAAACACTGAGAGAAGCTGGTAAATATTGTTAGTGAAGCATGTGCAATCAAAGAGAGAGAGCAGGAGCAGAGTAAAACCAGTATCAGAGTCCCAGTGAGTCAGCTCAGGACTGGGGACACTGGTCTCTCCTCAGAGTCTCTGAGAGCGGAGACTGGGAGCCCTGGGTGGCCTCACAGGTCACAGAGCCCAGCTTCCTCCACTGGTCTGCAGGGAGCCTCAGGGTGCTGCTCCAGCTGTAGAGGCCGTCCTTCCCCAGCACCCCGGGGCTCCTGCTCTCCTCCCAGCTGCTGCTGCTGCTGCCGTCCACCTTCCAGACCAGACTCCAGTCTGAGGGGAAGCCCTTGTTGGCCAGGCACATGAGCGTGGCCTTCCCCTGCTGCTGCAGCTCCTCACTGGAGGGGGGCAGCACCGTCAGGGTGGGGCGGGTATCACCTATAGGAGACACAGAGCACAACGTGTCAATCCAACAGCAGCCACTTGGACACCTTTACTGTGTGAGAGCTGATTTTGTCCTTGAAGGAGTTTCTGTCAGATGTTTTTCTGCTCCACCAGTCACTCACTCACTCACACATTGTTTCACTTCCCTTTAAAAACCTCTCATGCACATCAGCACTGAAAGAGTCCTCATATGAGTGAAATATATCAAAGTACACTGGAAACTGAAGAAGCTGATTTTACATTTAAACTGCTGCAGTTTACTGCACTTCATAATACAAAAATGAATACGGTTTTAAAAATTTAAGAAATTTAAAATGTAATTTTCTACAAAGTCATGGTCCATTCATAATCCAACACATTTACTATCAAGATCACCACAGTTAATCAGATCTACTGTTAAAGGACATTATGAGTCACAAATAAGTGACGACCACATTTAAACATCAGACAATTCAAAAGAAACCAACAGCCTCAGAAAACTTCAGTCTCACTGTTCACAGTCATTTCAACTCAACTTCTAAACTGTTTCAAATGTAAAGACTAAATGTAACAAAAATGTTTTTACAGCAGGATTGTTGTTCTTGAATGTTTCCTGCTCTTCAAATTGTTCACATTTCACTAATGAAGTGGAACATGTGAAAAGAAAAGTCGAGTGAAGCTGCTCTGAGTTCAGCTTCATGTGTTAAACAGGAGAAATGAAGAATCAAACAGATTTTACAGTGATCTGGATCAGCCCAGTGGAAATTTATATCTGCTACAAATGTTCACTGACAGAAATTAGAAGCTGAACTGATGAGACAATATTGAAGATTTGATGAGAAACTTACTTCCAACATCCAGTCTGGTTCCTCCACCAAAAGTCCACCACAGTGATACAAAGTGACTGAGTGGTCGTACAAAAACCTCTCAGTGTAGAGAGACACGGCTCTGACTCTGTCTGACTCAACTACAACTACAAGTCCTCAAGTTTCTGTCGTCCAAACATCTGATGACACGATTTCTATTATGGACCAAAACACTGATAATGTGCTGATTTATAATTTATGCTTTAAAGACAAAACTCTAGTTTCTGATGTCAACAGAAAATTTCAGGAAAAAGAGTGTAAATGAAGACGTAAAATAACATATTTAAATTCTAGATAAAAAATCAAAGAGTGATTGGATAAAATACATGAAAAATTGCACTTACTTCCAACATCCAGTCTGGTTCCTCCACCGAACGTGTACCACAGTGATACAAAGTGACTGAGCCGTCGTACAAAAACCTCTCACTGTACAGAGACACGGCTCTCTGACTCTGACAACAACAAACTCTAATAAATCACTTCCTGTTTTTTTCAAAATGTTGAAAATTAACAATTGATAATATTTCTCTGAATTATAATTGTTTTTAAATATTTTAATTTTTCAATATATTTCCAACAAACGGTGGTCTTTCTAGCATTACATACAAACAGACAAAATTTGGTTTTATAATAAATGTATTGGTAGATCTGAATGAAAATTCACAAAAGCACATTCAGTGTCAGCTTTTCAATCAATACCCTAATCAATTAATTGATCTATTGATCATCAGCATCATCAGACTGATCCCAGTCCCTGTTGGAGTCAGTCAGAGCATTTCCATAGAGAGCCACTTTGCATCAGCAGCACCATGCTCCAGTGCTCTGGGAGAGTTTATAGTCCTGAGAGTTGAAGACTGGATGACTGACAGCTGTCCTTCATGACAACACAAGACACAGAAATCCTCCTCATCAAAAACATGACTTTGGTCTCCGTCCTCATCTGGACTCTCCTCTGCTGCTGCTTCACAGGTAAAGTCCAGAGAATCCAACTCCTCTATCAACATCTGTCCCTCTGAAATGAAGCCCACAAAACCATGACTCTGTTTTATCTTTCTGTCTCTGTGTCCTCAGAGTCCAGAGGTCAGGTCACAATGACTCAGTCTGGAGCAGTGAGATCTGCTGTAGGAGGCTCAGTCACCATCAGCTGTAGAACCAGTCAGAATGTTTTTTATAGCAGAAGCTACTCCACCCACCTCTTAGCCTGGTACCAACAGAGAGATGGAGAAAAACCTAAACTCCTCATTTCCTATGCTTCCACTCGAGCATCAGGGATTCCAGGTCGTTTTACAGGCAGTGGATCAAACTCTGACTTCACTCTGAGCATCAGTGGAGTCCTGGCTGAAGATGCAGCAGTTTACTACTGTCAGAGTTTTCACTATATCAACAATAAGAACGTGTTCACACAGTGAAAAAGCGTCGTACAAAAACCTCCCTCAGTCAAAGGGAACAGAAACTGAACTGACTGCTGCAGCTGGAAGATACTGCAGAGACTGATAGTTCACTGAGGACACACACACACACACACACACACACACACACACACACACAGTTTACGTCTTCATCTGTTGTAGCAGAACTTTTTTTTTTCCTTTCTTTCTCACATTTTTCTACATTGACACTTTCCACGAAACACATTCCATTCTGTCTCTGCTCTCTGAAGCAGCTGTCCACAACAATGAACACATTACATTCATTACACTCTCACTGAATAGAGTCAACAAGGCAATATGCACTTCACTCACAATAGTCATTACAAATTTACACATTTTCTTTGAAAATAACATAATAATGAAAAATCTGAATCTTGCAGGTTAAACTTTGAATCTACCAACACCACATGACTATTACAGAGATGGGGACTCGAGTTTTCGACTCAAATTCGAGTCGCACTTACTGAAAGTCGCACCCACAGAGACTTCAGACTTGACTTGGACTCGTGCCCAAAAGACTTCAGACTCGACTCGGACTCGTGTTTTGAGACTCGTGAACAATCTTTATTTTTTTTGGCTCGTGCCTCCCTCCTGACAGGACGACAGACAATCTTTTTTTTTTTTTTTTTTTGCCGTTAACACACCACTAGCGGAGCAGCGCCACATGGCCGGTAACGTTATTCAGATGGAGGTTAGATCTTCATATTGAACTCCTACAGAGTGCAGCCCAACACCAGTGTCTAAAGAGAGAGGAGCAGCAGAGCTCCTCTGACAGCGCAGTCAGCTGCGGGTGAGTGACAGGTGACTGTGAACTGGCTTTTTTTTTTTTTTTTTTTTAATAGCGGCACCGTCCGTAGCCTACATGTGAGGTAGCCTACAACGTCCGTTTGTTGTCAGACCTTCCTTCACGGGGACTAGCTGCTGCATAACTGGCACATATCAGGCTACTGTAGGCTAAATCCTCCTGTTTATTTATGTTTTTGCTGCGAAATATGACTGAAGGCTCGTATGGAAGTCTGGACGTGTTGACACGCCCCCATGAGTTGACGGAGCTAATTAAAAAAATAATAACAACCAGTTCTTCTCTCAGAAACATGCGGTTCCAGAAAGGTTTTGCTGCACATAAAGATGTGAGCTATCCAGATCTTATGACCTATAATTAACAGCGTAAATCATTTTCCATGTTGTTCATCTGGGTTTTCTGAATTCAACAAAGCAAAAAAAAGAGAAAAGGCCAGTGCAGAGGGGCAGAGCAGCCTTGATTCTTTCTTGACTCAGAATACAGTTTCCTTTAAAGGAAAGCTTTCATTCTGTGTTTTCTTCATATTGCATTGCAATATCCTGTTTAAAGCGATCATATAATAAACAACTAATCAATACTGTATAGATAAAGGAGTGATAATAACCTACAGTAAATCTCTTAGATATAGCTGTGCAGTATCTTTAGTAGACCGGTGAGCAGCAGATGATAGAAGGGTCATTACAACCAGAAGAGACAGGAGACTTTTATTTTTTAGAGACTTGAGACTTGACTTGAACTCGTGACCAAAGACTTGAGACTTGATGAAGTCTCACCCCTCAAAGACTTGAGACTTGACTTGGACTTGCAAAAAAAGACTTGTGAACATCTCTGCTATATCACACTGGAATCATTCAGCACCATTAGCCTATATAGTTACATCATCTGCATACAGATGAACCCTAACCTGCTGTACCATTGACCTACACAGTCCAAACTATCAACACCTCTGTTGATCAACTGACTGTCTCACTAACAGCTTCTGGTGCTCTCATAACCAGGTTCACTGGCTGTTGTGGCCTCCAATAGGCTGAGTATAGAAGGTGTGGGTTGTTCAAGACGGAACGTTCAACTGCTCAAATGTTGTTGGTTTTTAATCAGCGACAAAGATCCATCATACAATTTGTGAGAGTTGTGTTTTAAGTGGTACAGCTCTATGTCCAGATCAAGTGTTGTGAGGAGGACACAGCATGGTGTGTTGAGGACAGCTCCAGTTGAGTGACTCTGTGTGTTTGCATATGTGTCCTTCCTCTCTGCTCCCAGCCGTTAAGAGGCCAGTGTTGATCAGTGTGTGTCCAGGCCTTTCACAGCCACTGACACCACAGCAGCTCAATGATGATGTCTGTGACTCTACTGCTGGCCACCCTGGGGCTCCTTGTTCAGGGTGAGACTCTCTGCTGAAAACTTTGCTTCAGGATGGAACCAGGTTCACCACAATGATGTTCTGCTATGATGGAGAAACACTGAAACCAGCAGCACTGACCTTCTTCCATCTATTCTCCATGTTCAAGAAATGATCCTCTTCTGTTTGGATGTTGATGTTTCTCCAAGATGGATTTGTCTCAACAACTCTTCTCCTCTTTTTCATGTTTTCCAGGTTCATCAGGAGACAAAATCCTGACTCAGACTCCTGGATCTCAGTCTGTTGTTCCTGGTCAAACAGTTTCTATCAGATGTCAAACCAGTGCAGATGTTTATACCTGGCTCCACTGGTACCTTCAGAAACAAGGAGAATCTCCCAAATTATTGATTTATGAAGCTACAACCCGTCAGTCTGGAGTTTCAGATCGTTTTAGTGGACGTGGATCTGGGACTGACTTCACTCTGACCATCAGTAGAGTTCAGGCTGAAGACTCAGGAGTTTACTACTGTCAGCACAGAAATGGCTACCCACTCACACAGTGAAAACTCCTCGTACAAAAACCTCCATCAGCTGCAGAGGAACTGATCTGACCCAACAGCTGCACTAAAACTAAAACATAGTTAATAAAGATCCCCTTTGAACATTATAAAACTAAATTTTTAACAAAAAATATTTACTGTAGGTGAAGTTTGATGAAAGAAACACTGAAAGAAAGAATATTGTTTTTCTCAAATCTATATTTTATGAACATGAACTCTTGTTGATGAAATCAATTTTTTTTTAATTGTAATACTACTAAATATAACATATACATTAATATATTCACATATACCATGCCTTTATTTGACTGTTGTTGTGCTTTGTTTTGCAAAGAACCAGGAGAATTCAATACAATATTCATGTTTACTTTTTTTTCATTTCTTTGTGTCTTTGTGTTTCAGCTCATCATCAGATGACAAGTGTGAATGTGGCAAGGTGAAGAGGGCCCGGGCGGGGATTGAACCCACACCTCCCGGGCAAGAGTCATGCGCGCTTGCCAGTCACCCAAAGGGACATGCCCTTGGCCAAGTAGCCAGGGCACATGATCAATTGGAGGCATAGTGACAGGAACCTCAACTGTCACATCTCTCCCCCTCTTTTCACAAGCACGTCCTCGTGCTTCCGCGCAGGCTGCCACACATTAGGAATCCATGGACCCACCACTAGTACCACATGGATCCTACCAACAACGCCAGAATGTGGCAAGGTGAAGAGGGCCCGGGCGGGGATTGAACCCACACCTCCCGGGTAAGAGTCACGCGCGCTTGCCAGTCACCCAAAGGGACATCCCCTTGGCCAAGTAGCCAGGGCACATGATCAATTGGAGGCATAGTGACAGGAACCTCAACTGTCACATGAAGATTTAAAAGCAAAAAACGAGAAGGCACATGGAAACATACTATTGATTCTGCTCGATTAGTCAATCAATGATGATCAACTTTTACTGAATTCATACACACTACATGTTCAATTTACAGTATATATGCATATACATTTTCATAATCTTCAGCTTTCTCTGTGAACTCATCACACAGAAAAAATAAGTCGTCATGGACACGTTAAATGAAAACACATTAAAACAAGTGATGTGATGATCAGATTTTTATTATGTGAAAACACAGAAACAACATTGAAACACTGAGAAAAGCTGGTAAATATTGTTAATGAAACACGTGAAATGAAAGAAAGAGAGAGCAGGAGCAGAGTAAAACCAGTATCAGAGTCCTAGTGAGTCAGCTCAGGACTGGGGACACTGGTCTCTCCTCAGTGTCTCTGAGAGCGGAGACTGGGAGCCCTGGGTGGCCTCACAGGTCACAGAGCCCAGCTTCCTCCACTGGTCTGCAGGGAGCCTCAGGGTGCTGCTCCAGCTGTAGAGGCCGTCCTTCCCCAGCACCCCGGGGCTCCTGCTCTCCTCCCAGCTGCTGCTGCTGCTGCTGCCGTCCACCTTCCAGACCAGACTCCAGTCTGAGGGGAAGCCCTTGTTGGCCAGGCACATGAGCGTGGCCTTCCCCTGCTGCTGCAGCTCCTCACTGGAGGGGGGCAGCACCGTCAGGGTGGGGCGGGTATCACCTATAGGAGACACAGAGCACAACGTGTCAATCCAACAGCAGCCACTTGGACACCTTTACTGTGTGAGAGCTGCTTTTGTCTTTGAAGGAGTTTCTGTCAGATGTTTTTCTGCTCCACCAGTCACTCACTCCCTCACACATTGTTTCACTTCCCTTTAAAAACCTCTCATGCACATCAGCACAGAAAGAGTCCTCATATGAGTGAAATATATCAACGTACACTGGAAACTGAAGAAGCTGATATTACATTTCAACAACTACATTTTACTGCACTTTATATTACAAAAATAAATACGGTTTTTAAAATATAATACATTTAAAATCTTACTTCTACAAAGTCATGGTCCATTCATAATCCAACACATTTACTATCAACATCACCACAGTTAATCAGATCTACTGTTAAAGGACATTATGAGCCACAAATAAGTGACGACCACATTTAAACATCAGACATCTATGAATCCAGAAGAAACCAACAGCCTCAGAAAACTTCAGTCTCACTGTTCACAATCATTTCAACTCAACTTCCAAACTGTTTCAAATGTAAAGACTAAATGTAACAAAACGTGTTTTTACAGTAGGATTTTTGTTCTTGAATGTTTCCTGCTCTTCAAATTGTTCACATTTCACTGATGAAGTGGAACATGTGAAAAGAAATGTCGAGTGAAGCTGCTCTGAGTTCAGCTTCATGTGTTAAACAGGAGAAATGAAGAATCAAACAGATTTTACAGTGATCTGGATCAGCCCAGTGGAAATTTATATCTGCTACAAATGTTCACTGACAGAAATTAGAAGCTGAACTGATGAGACAATATTGAAGATTTGATGAGAAACTTACTTCCAACATCCAGTCTGGTTTCTCCACCAAAAGTCCACCACAGTGATACAAAGTGACTGAGTGGTCGTACAAAAACCTCTCAGTGTAGAGAGACACGACTCTGACTCTGTCTGACTCAACTACAACTACAAGTCCTCAAGTTTCTGTCGTCCAAACATCTGATGACATGATTTCTATTATGGACCAAAACACTGATAATGTGCTGATTTATAACTTACACTTTAAAGACAAAACTCTAGTTTCTGATGTCGGCAGAAAATTTCATTTAAAAAAAAGTTTAAAGGAAGACATAATATAACATATTTAGATTATAGATTTTAAAATATGAAAGTGTGATTGGATAAAATACATGAAAAATTGAACTTACTTCCAACATCCAGTCTGGTTCCTCCACCGAACGTGTACCACAGTGATACAAAGTGACTGAGCCGCCGTACAAAAACCTCTCACTGTACAGAGACACGGCTCTCTGACTCTGACAACAACAAACTCTAATAAATCTCTTCCTGTTTTTCAAAATGTTGAAACCTAACAATTGATAATATTTCTCTAAATTACATGTATTATTCGATATTTATATTTTTCAATATATTTCCAACAAACGGTGGTCTTTCTAGCATTACATACAAACAGAAAAAATTAGGTTTTAAAATAAATGTATTTGTAGATATTAATGAAAATTCACAAAAACACATTCAGTGTCAGCTTTTCAATCAATACCCTAATCAATTAATTGATCTATTGATCATCAGCAGGTTGATCCCAGTCCCTGTTGGAGTCAGTCAGAGCATTTCCATAGAGAGCCACTTTGCATCAGCAGCACCATGCTCCAGTGCTCTGGGAGAGTTTATAGTCCTGAGAGTTGAAGACTGGATGACTGACAGCTGTCCTTCATGACAACACAAGACACAGAAATCCTCCTCATCAAAAACATGACTTTGGTCTCCGTCCTCATCTGGACTCTCCTCTGCTGCTGCTTCACAGGTAAAGTCCAGAGAATCCAACTCCTCTATCAACATCTGTCCCTCTGAAATGAAGCCCACAAAACCATGACTCTGTTTTATCTTTCTGTCTCTGTGTCCTCAGAGTCCAGAGGTCAGGTCACAGTGACTCAGCCTGGAGCAGTGAGCTCTGCTGTAGGAGGCTCAGTCACCATCAACTGTAGAACCAGTCAGGATGTTTATTATAGCAGACCATACCACATTTTAGCCTGGTACCAACAGAGAGATGGAGAAAAACCTAAACTCCTCATTTACTATGCTTCCACTCGAGCATCAGGGATTCCAGGTCGTTTTACAGGCAGTGGATCAAACTCTGACTTCACTCTGAGCATCAGCGGAGTCCAGGCTGAAGATGCAGCAGTTTACTACTGTCAGAGTGCTCACTATATCAACAGCAAGTGGGTGTTCACACAGTGAAAAAGCGTCGTACAAAAACCTCCCTCAGTCAAAGTGAACAGAAACTGAACTGACTGCTGCAGCTGGAAGATACTGATACAGTTCACTGAGATCACACCATTTTCTTTTTTAATAAACTGTGAGCAAACATAAAATACAGCCACAACAGAAGAATAATCAAACTAAATGAAACTCAAACTCTGATGAAGGTTTTTCTTTAACAATCACAGTCTGACATTGTTCTGTTCTCACACCATCATCAAGTCAGAGATGTTGCTCAGTCTGCTCTTTTCCAGCTCAACACAATGTTTAGCTCCAGGAAGTTTTTACTTTGTTCACCATGTTTTACTTCCACTTCATACATTAGCTTAGTTTTACCTGAGAACTGTTGGTGACGACTGTATCCACCTCTGTTGGTGAGACTCTGATCAGATGATTGAAATTCTGATGTTTTCACTGATTTCAGCAGTGAAGAGACTGATGGACACGACAGAATAAGATGTTTATATTTCATCAGTAAAAAACATTTAGTGTGAGATAATTGGACCAAGAAATGTCTCCATGATATGATACTAGCATGTAAACAGTATATAGACATGGTGGATGAGGTTTAGGTTTTTGTTAGTGTGTGTGTGTCCTCAGTGAACTGTATCAGTCTCTGCAGTATCTTCCAGCTGCAGCAGTCAGTTCAGTTTCTGTTCACTTTGACTGAGGGAGGTTTTTGTACGACGCTTTTACACGGTGTGAACACATACTGGCTGTTGATATAGTGAGCACTCTGACAGTAGTAAACTGCTGCATCTTCAGCCTGGACTCCACTGATGCTCAGAGTGAAGTCAGAGTTTGATCCACTGCCTGTAAAACGACCTGGAATCCCTGATGCTCTAGTGGAAGCATAGTAAATGAGGAGTTTAGGTTTTTCTCCATCTCTCTGTTAGTACCAGGCTAAATGGTTTGAGTTATAAACTGCTGGACTGGTTCTACAGTTGATGGTGACTGAGCCTCCTACAGCAGATCTCACTGCTCCAGGCTGAGTCAGTGTGACCTGACCTCTGGACTCTGAGGACACAGAGACAGAAAGATAAAACAGAGTCATGGTTTTGTGGGCTTCATTTCAGAGGGACAGATGTTGATAGAGGAGTTGGATTCTCTGGACTTTACCTGTGAAGCAGCAGCAGAGGAGAGTCCAGATGAGGACGGAGACCAAAGTCATGTTTTTGATGAGGAGGATTTCTGTGTCTTGTGTTGTCATGAAGGACAGCTGTCAGTCATCCAGTCTTCAACTCTCAGGACTATAAACTCTCCCAGAGCACTGGAGCATGGTGCTGCTGATGCAAAGTGGCTCTCTATGGAAATGCTCTGACTGACTCCAACAGGGACTTGGTTTAGTCTAATGAAGCTGATTATCAATAGATCAATTTAATCGATGTAAAAAATATATATATATAGTAATGAATATCTGGTTCATGGGCTTCCAGGGATGTCCTAAGTTGTACTAATCCACACATGATACCTTGAGATACAACAGCATGATGTGTTGAGGACAGCTCCAGTTGAGTGACTCTGTGTGTTTGCATATGTGTCCTTCCTCTCTGCTCCCAGCCGTTAAGAGGCCAGTGTTGATCAGTGTGTGTCCAGGCCTTTCACAGCCACTGACACCACAGCAGCTCAATGATGATGTCTGTGACTCTACTGCTGGCCACCCTGGGGCTCCTTGTTCAGGGTGAGACTCTCTGCTGAAAACTTTGCTTCAGGATGGAACCAGGTTCACCACAATGATGTTCTGCTATGATGGAGAAACACTGAAACCAGCAGCATTGACCTTCTTCCATCTATTCTCCATGTTCAAGAAATGATCCTCTTCTGTTTGGATGTTGATCTTTCTCCAAGATGGATTTGTCTCAATAACTTGTTCATGTTTTCCAGGTTCATTAGCAGACATCATCCTGACTCAGACTCCTGGATCTCAGTCTGTTGTTCCTGGCCAGACTGTTTCTATGAGATGTCAAGCCAGTGAAAGTGTTGAGCATACTGAAAAGAAGTGGCTGAACTGGTACCTTCAGAAACCTGGAGAAGATCCTAAACTCCTGATTTATTCGGCTAATGGTCGACAGTCTGGAGTTTCAGATCGTTTTACTGGACAGGCATCTAGTGTTACTGACTTCACTCTGATCATCAGTGGAGTTCAGGATGAAGACTCAGGAGTTTACCACTGTCAGCAGAGTCACAGCACACCGTTCAGACACTGGAAAAGCGTCGTACAAAAACCTCCCTCAGCTGCAGAGGAACTGATCTGACTCAACAGCTGCACTGAAACTAAAACAATACAAGCTGAACTAAATCATAGTTAATAATGATCCATTCTGAACATTTAACACTAAATACTTGACACAAAAATGATTCACTGTTACTAGACTGATAGAAAAGGAGTTTGAAACAATCTGATCTGCATGAACAAAAACCTCAAGTGAAGTTTGATGACGTGAACACTGATAGAAAGAATATTGATTTTTCTCACAATTGTATTTCGTGAACATAAACTCATTTTTTTATTAAATTAGTTGTGGAATTTTACTGATATACAACTAGATTTATTCATATATTCACATGAAATAATTACTTGTTATTTGACTGTTAGACATATTAGTCATGCTCTGCTTTGTGTTTCAATGTGAATTTTTCAGTTTTCTAATTAGTTTTCTCAGTTTATTTAGGTGTCTTTGTTTTTCAGCTCATCAGATGATGCATGTGTAAATATCTGTGATTGAGAATAACAACAATAGAGGAAACACTTGAAAATATTATACTGATACTGATCAATTCATCAATAATGATAGGTTCTTACTGAGTTTATACACACTACAGGATGAACTTGCAGTTTGTGTGGACAACTTTTTTTCATCATCTTAGACTTTCTCCCTGAACTCATCACACAGGAACAATAAATCGTCATGGAAGTGTTAAATGAAAACACATGAAAACAAATGATGTGATGATCAGATTTTTATTATGTGTAAAAAAAGAAACAACATTGAAACACTGACAGAAGCTGGTAAATATTGTTAATGAAACATGTGAAATCAAAGAGAGAGAGAGCAGGAGCAGAGTAAAACCAGTATCAGAGTCCCAGTGAGTCAGCTCAGGACTAAGGACACTGGTCTCTCCTCAGAGTCTCTGAGAGCGGAGACTGGGAGCCCTGGGTGGCCTCACAGGTCACAGAGCCCAGCTTCCTCCACTGGTCTGCAGGGAGCCTCAGGGTGCTGCTCCAGCTGTAGAGGCCGTCCTTCCCCAGCACCCCGGGGCTCCTGCTCTCCTCCCAGCTGCTGCTGCTGCTGCTGCCGTCCACCTTCCAGACCAGACTCCAGTCTGAGGGGAAGCCCTTGTTGGCCAGGCACATGAGCGTGGCCTTCCCCTGCTGCTGCAGCTCCTCACTGGAGGGGGGCAGCACCGTCAGGGTGGGGCGGGTATCACCTATAGGAGACACAGAGCACAACGTGTCAATCCAACAGCAGCCACTTGGACACCTTTACTGTGTGAGAGCTGCTTTTGTCCTTGAAGGAGTTTCTGTCAGATGTTTTTCTGCTCCACCAGTCACTCACTCACTCACACATTGTTTCACTTCCCTTTAAAAACCTCTCATGCACATCAGCACAGAAAGAGTCCTCATATGAGTGAAATATATCAAAGTACAATGGAAACTGAAGAAGCTGATTTTACATTTCAACTGCTGCATTTACTGCACTTTATATTACAAAAATTTAAACATCAGACATCTATGAATCCAAAAGAAACCAACAGCCTCAGAAAACTTCAGTCTCACTGTTCACAATCATTTCAACTCAACTTCCAAATTGTTTCAAATGTAAAGATTAAATGTAACAAAAATGTTTTTACAGCAGGATTGGTGTTCTTGAATGTTTCCTGCTCTTCAAATTGTTCACATTTCAATAATAAAGTGGAACATGTGAAAAGAAAAGTCGAGTGAAGCTGCTCTGAGTTCAGCTTCATGTGTTAAACAGGAGAAATGAAGAATCAAACAGATTTTACAGTGATCTGGATCAGCTCAGTGGAAATTTATATCTGCTCCAAATGTTCACTGACAGAAATTAGAAGCTGAACTGATGAGACAATATTGAAGATTTGATGAGAAACTTACTTCCAACATCCAGTCTGGTTCCTCCACCAAAAGTCCACCACAGTGATACAAAGTGACTGAGTGGTCGTACAAAAACCTCTCAGTGTAGAGAGACACGGCTCTGACTCTGTCTGACTCAACTACAACTACAAGTCCTCAAGTTTCTGTCGTCCAAACATCTGATGACATGATTTCTATTATGGACCAAAACACTGATAATGTGCTGATTTATAATTTACATTTTAACGACAAAACTCTAGTTTCTGATGTTGGCAGAAGATTTCAGAGAAAAAAAGTGACATAAAATAACATATTTAGATTCTAGATAAAACATGAAAGTGTGACAGACAAAATATGTTCAGTGTTTGAATAAAAGACATGAAAAATTGAACTTACTTCCAACATCCAGTCTGGTTCCTCCACCGAACGTGTACCACAGTGATACAAAGTGACTGAGCCGTCGTACAAAAACCTCTCACTGTACAGAGACACGGCTCTCTGACTCTGACAACAACAAACTCTAATAAATCACTTCCTGTTTTTCAAAATGTTGAAACCTAACAATTGATAATGTTTCTCTGAATCATAATAAGTATTAAATATTTATATTTTTCAATATATTTCCAACTAAAGGTGGTCTTTCTGGCATCATACAAACAAAATTAGGTTTTTACAATAAATGTATTTGTAGATATGAATGAAAATTCACAAAAACACATTCAGTGTCAGCTTTTCAATCAATACCCCAATCAATTAATTGATCTATTGATCATCAGCATGATCAGATTGATCCCAGTCCCTGTTGGAGTCAGTCAGAGCATTTCCATAGCCACTTTGCATCAGCAGCACCATGCTCCAGAGTTTATAGTCCTGAGAGTTGAAGACTGGATGACTGACAGCTGTCCTTCATGACAACACAAGACACAGAAATCCTCCTCATCAAAAACATGACTTTGGTCTCCGTCCTCATCTGGACTCTCCTCTGCTGCTGCTTCACAGGTAAAGTCCAGAGAATCCAACTCCTCTATCAACATCTGTCCCTCTGAAATGAAGCCCACAAAACCATGACTCTGTTTTATCTTTCTGTCTCTGTGTCCTCAGAGTCCAGAGGTCAGGTCACAGTGACTCAGTCTGGAGCAGTGAGCTCTGCTGTGGGAGGCTCAGTCACCATCAGATGTAGAACCAGTCCAAAGGTTCATGTAGGATCTCCTAGTGGCAAACACGATTTGCACTGGTACCAACAGAAAGATGGGGAAGCTCCAAAACTTCTTATTTCCAGAGCTGATGAACGGATATCTGGAATCCCAGATCATTTTACAGGCAGTGGATCAAACTCTGACTTCACTCTGAGCATCAGTGGAGTCCAGGCTGAAGATGCAGCAGTTTACTACTGTCAGAGTCTTCATGAAATCAACAGTCAGTGGGTGTTCACACAGTGGAAAAGCGTCATTCAAAACCCCCCCTCAGTCAAAGGGAACAGAAACTGAACTGACTGCTGCAGCTGGAAGATACTGCAGAGACTGATACAGTTCACTGAGGACACACACGCACACACGCACATTAATATTGTCTCCATCAGTTTTCCTCTATAACTTCAAACAGTCCATCTGCCACCTTAACGACCTGAAAGTTTCCTTACATGAAGAATGACAGCTGTGGAGTAATAAACATTGATGATATAAAGTCAAATATAATACAAATTATCCAATACTTCCACCAATAGCATTAAATGATTGTGTAAACATTGGATAGCAGTTTACGAGAAGCTCTGAGACACATTGTATGAATGTGGCGGTGCGAGGAGGTGATTTTTGGTTAATGTAATGTTTTAGAAAGGTATTAATTAAAAGTTGCCAGACAACGCCACCCTGGGAGTTTCACCCAGTGAAATTTAAGTAAACCAACTCGTAAGGAGAAGGCACTCAGGTTCGCCACAAAGTGAGGCAGAGACAGCAGTTCAAAGGTACAAAAATATTATTTTATTTTGACAATTGGTTCTTCTAATCTAAATTAAAAGAAATCATTCACTAGGGGAAATTAAAGGGGGACCAATCAGGGCTGAGGCCTAGTGGTGTGGATGGGTCAACAAAGGGGGATACCTGGGACACCACACGTGCAGCAAAAATAAGAATAATGTGCAAACTCAAACCAGTGTAGACACGACACAAAAAGGGAGGGCACCGCCACCGGACACCAATCCACCACTGTAGGCTCAGCACCTCAAAGGGGGGAGACCAGAGAACAAGTTAGGGAAAAAAAAAAATTAACAACAACAAAAAAAGAAAAGATTAATAATAAACATACAACTAAAAAACACACAAGATAACAAAGAAACAACAACAATAAAGAAAATTCCCACACTGTTCTCTCACACACACTTTTAAGACGTGGCTGAATAACAAAGCGACAGCGTTGGCGAGCTGCAGGTACGCCCAGGCAGCAGCGGGCAGCACCGGAGACACCCAGCCAGCCAAACAGTCAAAGCCAGGCAGGGCAAACACGAGCCGAGTCGGCCGAGTCGGCCGTGGCGGCGATGGGAGCTCAAGCAAAGCAGTAGGAAGAAAGCAGTCAATCAGCAGCAAGCGGTGTCTGAACTCAAGGAGCCCCGGAGAGACACGGTAGCTCCAGCAAGGCAAAGCAGCAGTGGTTTAGCAGTGGTTAGCCGGTGCTGGGCCGCTACATGGACATCTTTACCCTACAATAATAAACAAACACAAATGTAAGAAGCTACAAGTGGCTGGAGGAGGGAGCTACTGTCATTGTACAACATACCGGTCAGGCAGTCCCGGCCAACACGGCGTGGAGGGGAAGGTCGGCGCTGTACACGAGCGACCTGTAAACAAACCACACAGGTCGCCACATGTGCAACGCCAAAGAGGAAGACACGTGACAAGAAAGCTCACTTACCGGCAGCGAGCGGCGAGCGGCGCATGGAGCAGTAGAAGCAGTGAGCAGCATGAGCAGCGTGCAGCCAGCAGCGACACCCAAACAAGCCTCTATATACAAAATAACTCAAATTAGCACCGGATGGGACAAGGTGGAGAGAAGTGCAGCCGCCGCCGACAGCCTACCTGCTACCAGAGGGGCGGAAGTGACGGACGTCAGGAAATGACGTGGCCTGGCCTCCGGCAAGCAAGAGGAAGACAGGTACTCTACACCCCCCCGTTATGCGGCATTCACCCACCGCAATTGACTGGGGCCGCCTCCCGAGTGATGTCACGGGACCAAAGACTGCGTCCTGCTACATGAAGAACGTCTGACAGTGAATAAAAACTGTTGGACTCATGTGACATTGTTGATTCTTCAGAGAACACACAAAGCAGAAGACAGTCTGTCCACAGGTTCGACAGAGTTCATGAAGGACATCATCGTCATGGAAACCTGTTAATCTTCTTCAAATGACCATGTACATGTGCAGCTCCCTCCAGGGTTCAGGATGTGACTGCTTCACTGAGACACTGTCTGCTCGTACTGAGAGAGTCTCAATGAATCCTGAAGCAACAACAGTGCTTTAAGAAAACTGAACAACACAGGAGACATGTGTCGCTTTAATAGTAATAAACAATTATTTTCACCTGTGTGATCAAAGTAACTTTATTGCCATTAAACATTAAACACAATGTCAGTAGAAGCTCCCAGCATTATTGACATATACAGTGTTGAAACTGTAAAGAAAGACGGAAGGCTGCTGAGTGTGTGCAGGCTTACTGGGTCTCTCTCTATGCTGATGATACATGACTTTATATTTCTAAAAGCAGAATTAATTTGATGAGCATTTAATTATCTCCTGGATATGCTGAAATTACAAACATGAAATGAAATGAACAAAGATGTCAGAAAGAAAGACAGAACATGAGAAACAGAAAGAGATACAGAGAGCAGAGTAACAGCAGTTTAGTCAGAGTATTTCCATAGAGAGCCACTTTGCATCAGCAGCACCATGCTCCAGTGCTCTGGGAGAGTTTATAGTCCTGAGAGTTGAAGACTGGATGACTGACAGCTGTCCTTCATGACAACACAAGACACAGAAATCCTCCTCATCAAAAACATGACTTTGGTCTCCGTCCTCATCTGGACTCTCCTCTGCTGCTGCTTCACAGGTAAAGTCCAGAGAATCCAACTCCTCTATCAACATTTGTCCCTCTGAAATGAAGCCCACAAAACCATGACTCTGTTTTATCTTTCTGTCTCTGTGTCCTCAGAGTCCAGAGGTCAGGTCACAGTGACTCAGCCTGGAGCAGTGAGCTCTGCTGTAGGAGCCTCAGTCACCATCAGATGTAGCGTCAGTCGTCAGGTTGAGAGCTGCAGCAGTGCTTATTGTTTAGCCTGGTACCAACAAAAAGATGGAGAAACTCCCAAACTACTAATCCGCTACACTAATGAACGACTGTCAGGAATTCCAGGTCGTTTTACAGGGAGTGGGTCTGGGACTGACTTCACTCTGAGCATCAGTGGAGTCCAGGCTGAAGATTCAGGAATTTACTACTGCCAGAGCCGCCACTATTTCAACAGTCTGTATTGGTTGACACAGTGAAAAAGCATCGTACAAAAACCTCCCTCAGTCAAAGTGAACAGAGACTGAACTGACTGCTGCAGCTGGAAGATACTGCAGAGACTGATACAGTTCACTGAGGACACACACACACACACGCTTGCATTTGATTCTAAAGCTTTAAATAAAATATCCCCAAACTGTGTTGATACCTATGCACCCTGAAGCCCAAAATTGGTATTTCACAATGTTTTTTTGGCAGAAATACCAACACAATCATAATCATAATCTGAATCACAAAAAACCCCTCTTATGACATACAAAAAACTGTCAGGGAATAAAACGTGACTTTGGTCACAGTCAGTGGATCAACATTTTCAGGTGGAACCTTCATGTCTGACACTTTCAGCTTTTGCACCAAAGACAGAATCTTTCTTATTTTCACTCAGGGACTGATCAGGTTAAGATCAAATAGTTTTTACTTGCAGAAAAAAAACGAAATTTAGACTAGAGAGGATCGAGGATGGAGCCCTGTGGGACTCCAGGGATAGTTTTCATAGTAGCAGACAAATATTTTGTGAGAAATGAGAAAAAAGTGTGAGAAAAAAATCATCGACTGATTAACACTGTGAGACAAGAAGAACGTGCTGTTTATTCATTACTATACATGAGCTGACAGGCTTCACTTAATTATATACTGTATATTTACTTGACAAAATATCCAGAGTTTTTATCTCCATGAGGTTGATTGAATGAGTCAGTTTTTTCTGCAGTGAGGACAGAGCATGTGTTGAGGACAGCTCCAGTTGAGTGACTCTTTGTGTTTGCATATGTGTCCTTCCTCTCTGCTCCCAGCCGTTAAGAGGCCAGTGTTGATCAGTGTGTGTCCAGGCCTTTCACAGCCACTGACACCACAGCAGCACAATGATGATGTCTGTGACTCTACTGCTGGCCACCCTCCTCATCAAAATCTGGACTCTCCTCTGCTGCTGCCTCACAGGTAAAGTCCAGAGAATCCAACTCCTCTATCAACATCTGTCCCTCTGAAATGAAGCCCACAAAACCATGACTCTGTTTTATCTTTCTGTCTCTGTGTCCTCAGAGTCCAGAGGTCAGATCACGCTGATTCAGTCTGGAGCAGTGAGATCTGCTGTAGGAGGCTCAGTCACCATCAACTGTAGAACCAGTCAGGATGTTTATAGCTCAAACCATTTAGACTGGTACCAACAGAGAGTTGGAGAAAAACCTAAACTTCTCATTTACGGTGGTTCGACTCGAGCATCAGGGATTCCAGGTCGTTTTACAGGCAGTGGATCAAACTCTGACTCTGAGCATCAGTGGAGTCCAGGCTGAAGATGCAGCAGTTTACTATTGTCAGAGTTATCACAGGATAAATGGTCAGCATGTGTTCACACAGTGAAAAAGCGTGGTACAAAAACCTCCCTCGGCTGCAGAGGAACTGATTTGACTCAAATGCTGCAGCTGAAACTAAAACAACACAAGCTGAACTAAAACATAGTCAATAATAATCCACTTTGAACTTGGACTTATTTGTCAATTCATTAATTGTAAATTGTTATTAGCATACAATTTCATATCATATACTGTATACATTCATATCTTCGCAGATAAAATGACCTATTATTGGACTCTGATTTGTTTTGTATTGCACAGAATAAGGAGGAATTAATTCAGTTTTTTTCATTTCTTCACTATGTGTCTTAATGGTTCAGCTCATCAGCAGAAATATGTAAATATAAATGATTGAGAAAACTCTCTAGTAACAACTGAAGAGGCACATCAAGGCATCATATTGATAATGAACAATCATTCAACCATGAATCAATCAATGATGATAAGTTCTTACATTACAGGACAAACTTACTTTCTCCCTGAACTCATCAGACAGGAAGAAGTCGTCATGGAAACATTAAATGAAAATACATGAAAACAAGTGATGTGATGATCAGATTTTTATTATGTGTAAAACAGAAACAACATTGAAACACTGAGAGAAGCTGGTAAATATTGTTAATGAAACATGTGAAATCAGAGAGAGAGAGAGCAGGAGCAGAGTAAAACCAGTATCAGAGTCCCAGTGAGTCAGCTCAGGACTGGGGACACTGGTCTCTCCTCAGAGTCTCTGAGAGCGGAGACTGGGAGCCCTGGGTGGCCTCACAGGTCACAGAGCCCAGCTTCCTCCACTGGTCTGCAGGGAGCCTCAGGGTGCTGCTCCAGCTGTAGAGGCCGTCCTTCCCCAGCACCCCGGGGCTCCTGCTCTCCTCCCAGCTGCTGCTGCTGCTGCCGTCCACCTTCCAGACCAGACTCCAGTCTGAGGGGAAGCCCTTGTTGGCCAGGCACATGAGCGTGGCCTTCCCCTGCTGCTGCAGCTCCTCACTGGAGGGGGGCAGCACCGTCAGGGTGGGGCGGGTATCACCTATAGGAGACACAGAGCACAACGTGTCAATCCAACAGCAGCCACTTGGACACCTTTACTGTGTGAGAGCTGCTTTTGTCCTTGAAGGAGTTTCTGTCAGATGTTTTTCTGCTCCACCAGTCACTCACTCACTCACACATTGTTTCACTTCCCTTTAAAAACCTCTCATGCACATCAGCACAGAAAGAGTCCTCATATGAGTCAAATATATCAACGTACACTGAACTGAAGAAGCTGATTTTACATTTCAACTGCTGCATTTACTGCACTTTATATTACAAAAATTTAAACATCAGACATCTATGAATCCAGAAGAAACCAACAGCCTCAGAAAACTTCAGTCTCACTGTTCACAATCATTTCAACTCAACTTCCAAACTGTTTCAAATGTAAAGACTAAATGCAACCAAACACATTTTTACAGCAGGATTTTTGTTCTTGAATGTTTCCTGCTCTTCACATTGTTCACATTTCACTAATGAAGTGGAACATGTGAAAAGAAAAGTGGAGTGAAGCTGCTCTGAGTTCAGCTTCATGTGTTAAACAGGAGAAATGAAGAATCAAACAGATTTTACAGTGATCTGGATCAGTCCAGTGGAAATTTATATCTGCTACAAATGTTCACTGACAGAAATTAGAAGCTGAACTGATGAGACAATATTGAAGATTTGATGAGAAACTTACTTCCAACATCCAGTCTGGTTCCTCCACCAAAAGTCCACCACAGTGATACAAAGTGACTGAGTGGTCGTACAAAAACCTCTCAGTGTAGAGAGACACGGCTCTGACTCTGTCTGACTCAACTACAACTACAAGTCCTCAAGTTTCTGTCGTCCAAACATCTGATGACATGATTTCTATTATGGAGCAAAACACTGATAATGTGCTGATTTATAATTTACACTTTAAGACAAAACTCTAGTTTTTGAAGTCGACAGAAAGTTCAGGAGAAAAAAAGTGTAAATAAAGACGTTTAATAACATATTTCGATTCTAGTTTAAAAAAAAAAAATGTAATTGTGACAGACAAAATATTTTAGTGATGGAATAAAATACACAAAAATTGCACTTACTTCCAATATCCAGTCTGGTTCCTCCACCGAACGTGTACCACAGTGATACAAAGTGACTGAGCCGTCGTACAAAAACCTCTCACTGTACAGAGACACGGCTCTCTGACTCTGACAACAACAAACTCTAATAAATCACTTCCTGTTTTTCAAAATGTTGAAACCTAATAATATTTCTCTAAATTATAATTGTTATTAAATATTTATATTTTTCAATATATTTCCAACAAACGGTGGTCTTTCTAGCATTAGATACAAACAGACAAACAAAATTAGGTTTTACAATAAATGTATTTGTAAATATTAATGACAATTCACAAAAACACATTCAGTGTCAGCTTTTCAATCAATACCCTAATCAATTAATTGATCTATTGATCATCAGCATGATGGGATTGATCCCAGTCCCTGTTGGAGTCAGTCAGAGCATTTCCATAGAGAGCCACTTTGCATCAGCAGCACCATGCTCCAGTGCTCTGGGAGAGTTTATAGTCCTGAGAGTTGAAGACTGGATGACTGACAGCTGTCCTTCATGACAACACAAGACACAGAAATCCTCCTCATCAAAAACATGACTTTGGTCTCCGTCCTCATCTGGACTCTCCTCTGCTGCTGCTTCACAGGTAAAGTCCAGAGAATCCAACTCCTCTATCAACATCTGTCCCTCTGAAATGAAGCCCACAAAACCATGACTCTGTTTTATCTTTCTGTCTCTGTGTCCTCAGAGTCCAGAGGTCAGGTCACAGTGACTCAGCCTGGAGCAGTGAGATCTGCTGTAGGAGGCTCAGTCACCATCAACTGTAGGGTCAGTCCAAAGGTTTCTGTGGGTAGGTCAAGTGGTAAAGAATTAATATACTGGCACAGTCAGAAAAATGGAGAATCCCCAAAGCAAATTATTGCTAGAGTAATTGAGCGAGCATCAGGTATTCCAGATCGTTTTACAGGCAGTGGAACTGGGACTGATTTCACTCTGAGCATCAGTGGAGTCCAGGCTGAAGATGCAGCAGTTTACTACTGTCAGAGTCTTCAGTATACTGATGGTGGTGATGTGTTCACACAGTGAAAAAGCGTCGTACAAAAACCTCCCTCAGTCAAAGTGAACAGAAACTGAACTGACTGCTGCAGCTGGAAGATACTGCAGAGACTGATACAGTTCACTGAGGACACACACACACTGTTACATTGTCCCCCTCTGCTGGCCTGGCCGTAATCTCTCCTGTGCTCTTTTTCCATCCAGGTGTGTGATTGCTGCGGGGCGTATTTAAAGGCGGAGGTTCTGCGCGCTCTCTCTCTCCTCCCTCTCCGGTCCTGCGCTCCACCACTCGACCACGCTTCCTCTCGTGGGTCCGGGAGCGTGGTGCTCGCGGCTGGCTGGCAGACCTTTTGATTCGGTTTTTGTTTCTGTTCAGGGTTTAGGTTCCGGTTCTGTTGGGGATAGGGAAGAAGGTCGGTGCCTGGTCCGACGGCCCTGTGTGGGTTGGCTGCGGTGGCCGTCCTTTCCTTTTTCCTTTTGTTTCAGTTTGCCTGCCAGTCCAGCCGCCTCCGTTGCTCAGCTTGTTTTATCCCTCCTGCTTGTAACAATAAACCTTTTTACGTGCATTTGTAACTCCTGTCTCCACACTTATGTTGCCTCCCGTGTATGTACATAGTGGTCGTTTGGGGTCGTAACATAAATTGGGGGCTCGTCTTTTTGATCTTTCGGGATTGGTTTAGTGAAGTGCTGTGATTGCACTAGGAAGTGTGTGGAGAAGTATCAGCTGTGGCTGTAGGGATGGAGTTTAACTTACGGGAGTTTGTGGCCGATCCGTCATGGGAGGCGGTCTGGCGTTGCACAAAGGATAATTTGTTTTGGATTGCTGACCACTATGGTGTGGAAGTGAACAAGCAGGCTAAGAAGGCCGCGCTGTTGCAGGAGGTGAGTGCAGCGCTGATTGGCGGAAGGGTTCTGCCTGCTGTGCAAAGGGCTCCTGGGCAGGCGCGTCAGTCTGGTGCTGAGTCGGTGAGACTTAAGGAGCTGGATGTTGAGTCGCAGCGTTTAGCCACCAGGGAGAGGGAGTTGCGGCTCATGAACGAGCTCGAGATGAGGAAGCTCGAGGTTCGTATGAAGGAGTTGGAGTTGGGGGCAATTGTGAGACCAGCAGAGTTTGATGTCGCAAAATACATTCGTTTGGTGCCTCCGTTTAATGAGGATGATGTGGACAAATACTTTGTGCTGTTTGAACGAGTCGCTACAACGTTAAAGTGGCCGAGAAATGTGTGGACATTGATGTTACAGTGCGTCTTGGTGGGGAAAGCGCAGCAGGTGTGCTCGTTGCTTCCCCCGGAGGATAGTGTGGACTTTGATAAAGTGAAAGTGGCGGTGCTTCGGGCTTATGAGCTGGTTCCGGAGGCGTACCGGCAGAGGTTCAGGAGGCTGAGGAAGCAAGGGGGCCAGACTTTCGTTGAGTTTGTCCGTGAAAAAGAAGCCCTGTTTGACCGTTGGTGTTCTTCCAGCGGGGTGACTGAATTCAATGAGTTGAAGCAGTTAGTGCTGATGGAGGATTTTAAAAACTGCCTCCCTGAAGTAGTGGCCACATATTTAAATGAGCACAAAGCTAACGATGTGTTTAAAGCGGCAGTGTTGGTGGAAGAGTATACATTGACTCATAAACCTGTGTTTGTGGATCGTCCCTTTAATAAACCTGTTGGGGGTTTGAACCGTGGGAGTTTTGAGGGCGGTCGGGCCTCAGTGGGGGTCTCGGAGGGTGAGAGGAAACCTGCCTCGTTTAATAGGCCTGCCTTTAAACCTGATAGAGGCGGCCCGTTTGTTAAAGAGGGTGTGAAATGTTTCTACTGTAAAGAAAGGGGGCACATTGTGGCTGATTGCCCCGTGTTGGGAAGAGGAAATGTGAAGCCTGTGTCTTTGGTCAGCTCGTTGGAGAAGCCTTTGGACGTGCCTGTGGTGTCTGCTGGCCTCGCTGATTTTGCTCCGTTCATTATGGATGGCTGGGTTTCGTTGTCTGGTGGCGGCCGTGAGGTCCCGGTTAAAATACTGCGTGACACTGCTGCCTCTCAGTCGTTTATTCTGGAGGGAGTGTTGCCGCTGGGTCAGCTGTCAGCGCTGGGCTCAGATGTGCCAGTGGTGGGTTTTGGCATGGAGGACTTAGATGTGCCTTTGCACAGGGTTCATCTCCGGTCAGACCTGCTGTCAGGCGAGGTAACTGTGGGGGTGCGCCCTGCGTTTCCAGTGCAGGGGGTGGCGTTCTTGATGGGGAACGATCTGGCCGGGGGTAAAGTGCTGGTTACCCCGGCGGTGACGCCAGTCCCTGTTAGTCAGTCTCCAGACGAGTTGGCGCGCAAGTTTCCCACTGTGTTTGCTGCCTGTGCTGTCACCCGGTCCAGGTACAAGAGAAGTGAGGAGGAGGTTGATCTGAGTGACAGTTTCCTCTGTGTTAATGATGACCTGTCTCCGTCTGAGGGGGTCACCGAGGCCGGTGTCTCTCCGGAGCTGAAGGACTTGACTCTGTCTCGAGAACAGTTGGGCCGGAGCCAGAAGGCGGACGTGTCACTGTCCTCGCTGTTTGAAGCCGCCGTGGCAGCGGAGTCGGTGGACTCTCTGTCCACGGGTTTCTTTGTGAAGGATGGTGTGTTGATGCGTAAGTTTACGCCGCCGAAAGTGTCTCCGGCCGATGACTGGTGTGTTTCCACTCAGGTTGTTGTGCCCCGCCCGTACCGGTCTGAGATTCTGAGTCTGGCTCATGAGAATCCTCTTTCTGGTCATTTAGGAGTGAGAAAGACCTACGACCGCATTCTGCGTAATTTCTTTTGGCCTGGGTTGAAGGGTGATGTGGCGCGTTTTTGTAAGTCCTGTCATACGTGTCAGGTGGCTGGGAAGCCGAACCAAGTCATTCCGCCGGCTCCCCTGTACCCGATACCTGTGATGTGTGAACCATTTGAAAGAGTGTTGGTTGACTGTGTGGGTCCGCTGCCCCGTACGAAATCCGGCAACAAGTTTCTGCTGACAGTGATGTGTGCATCAACTCGTTTTCCCGAGGTGTTCCCTCTGCGGAAAATTACTGCTCCTGTGGTTGTGAGAGCGTTGACCAAGTTTTTTTCACTGTTTGGGTTGCCTAAAGTGGTGCAGACGGACCAGGGCTCTAACTTCATGTCTCGTCTGTTCGCGCAGGTCCTGAAGCAGCTCCAGATTAAACACTCGTGTTCCAGTGCGTACCACCCTGAGAGTCAAGGTGCTCTTGAACGCTTTCACCAGACGCTGAAAAGCATGCTGCGCACTTACTGTCTGGATTGTCAGAAAGAGTGGGACGAGGGGGTGCATTTGCAGCTGTTTGCGATCAGGGAGGTGGTTCAGGAGTCCCTGGGGTTTAGTCCGGCTGAGCTGGTGTTTGGTCACGCGGTGCGTGGGCCGTTGAAGCTGTTACGAGAGAAGTGGCTGGATGAGAACACTGAGAAAAATCTGCTTGACTATGTGTGTGACTTTCGGACGAGACTGCGCCGGGCTTGTGAGATTGCCAGGGGGAACTTGGAGTCTGCTCAAGCTAAAATGAAGTGTTGGTTTGATAAAAATGCAAAAAACAGAGTGTTTCGTCCTGGTGACAGGGTCCTGGTGTTGTTGCCGCTTCCTGGATGTAGCCTGCAGGCTCGGTACAGTGGTCCCTACCTGATCAAAGAAAAGGTGGGTGACAGAGATTACATTGTTGCTACTCCAGATCGGCGGCGCAAGCACCGCCTTTGTCACGTTAACATGCTGAAACTTTATTGTGAGAGAGAAGAGGTGCAGGTACCTGAGACTGACAGGTCTCCCGAGTCGCTGTCCGGTGCTGAAGCTGTGTCGCCGCGCGTCAGCCTGGTGACAGGCGCGACGGGTGGGGAGCTCTCCAGTGCTGAAACTGACAGCTCGCTGTCAGTGGCGTTGACGGAGGGGAAGCTGTCAAACTCTGCGGTGCTGGCGGAGCTGCCTGCCCGATTGTCTCACCTCACAGAGACGCAGTGTGCTGATGTGGTTGCTTTGATAGGTTCGTATAGTGAGTTGTTCACTGATGTTCCTTCTCAGACTCACCTGATAGCTCACGACATTGACGTGGAGGGTTCCGGTCCTATTAAACAGCATCCGTACCGGGCCAGTCCTGAGAAGCGTGCGCGTCTGAAAAAGCAGGTGAGCTATATGTTGCAGCACGGTATTGCTGAGCCTAGTTGTAGTGCGTGGAGCTCTCCGTGTTTGCTTGTTGTTAAGGCAAATGGTGATGATCGTTTCTGTACAGATTTCAGGAAAGTAAACAGTGTGACGAAGCCTGACTGTTACCCGCTTCCACGCATGGAGGATTGCGTTGATCGTGTGGGGGGGGCCCGGTTCGTGACCAAGCTGGACCTGCTGAAGGGGTATTGGCAGGTGCCGCTAACTGAGCGTGCTAAAGAGATCTCTGCCTTTGTGACCCCTGATGACTTTCTCCAATACAGGGTTATGGCGTTTGGGATGCGGAACGCGCCCTCCACGTTCCAGCGCTTGATGAACGTCACTTTGTCTGGTCTGTCGTGTTGTGAAGCGTATCTTGATGATCTGGTTGTGTGCTCGGAGTCGTGGGCTGAACATGTGGAACATTTGGAGAGTGTGTTTTCTCGTCTGAAGGGGGCTGGGTTGACTGTTAACCTGACGAAATGTGAGTTCGCGCAGGCGAAGGTCACATACTTGGGAAAAGTGGTGGGGGGAGGACAGGTCCGTCCTGTCCATGCTAAGGTGGAGAGTATTTTGAACTTTCCGGCTCCAACTAACCGCACTGAGCTGCGCCGTTACCTGGCGATGGTGGGTTATTACCGGGGGTTCTGTAAGAATTTTTCATCTGTTGCCTCTTCCCTAACTGATTTGTTGAGTCCCAAGGTCAGCTTTACGTGGACCGAGGCCTGCCAGACGGCGTTTCAACACACTAAAAGTCTACTTTCCAATGCTCCTGTCCTTTCAGCACCGCGCTTCGACTGTCCTTTTAAGCTGGCTGTGGATGCCAGTGACACCGGGGTGGGCGGCGTGCTCTTGCAGGAGGGTCCTGATGGCGTGGACCATCCCGTGTCGTTTTTTTTCGAAGAAGCTGGACTGTCATCAAAAGTGGTATTCAACCATCGAAAAAGAGACCCTGGCCCTCGTGTTGGCGCTCGAGCATTTCGAGGTCTATGTCGGTTCGACGTGCTGGCCACTTACGGTGTTCACGGATCACAATCCGCTTGTTTTTTTGAGTAGGATGCGCAACAAGAATCGCCGCTTAATGTGCTGGAGTTTGCGCCTCCAAGCCTTCAATATTGATATCAAACATGTGCGGGGTCGTGACAATGTGTTGGCCGACGCGTTGTCACGCCAATGATGTTGATTTACTGAACCATGTAGCTATTGTGTTGCTTTATTATTATTGCTAATGTTGTCATCTTGGCCATGGTTCAGTGACTTATGGTGGGGGTGTTACATTGTCCCCCTCTGCTGGCCTGGCCGTAATCTCTCCTGTGCTCTTTTTCCATCCAGGTGTGTGATTGCTGCGGGGCGTATTTAAAGGCGGAGGTTCTGCGCGCTCTCTCTCTCCTCCCTCTCCGGTCCTGCGCTCCACCACTCGACCACGCTTCCTCTCGTGGGTCCGGGAGCGTGGTGCTCGCGGCTGGCTGGCAGACCTTTTGATTCGGTTTTTGTTTCTGTTCAGGGTTTAGGTTCCGGTTCTGTTGGGGATAGGGAAGAAGGTCGGTGCCTGGTCCGACGGCCCTGTGTGGGTTGGCTGCGGTGGCCGTCCTTTCCTTTTTCCTTTTGTTTCAGTTTGCCTGCCAGTCCAGCCGCCTCCGTTGCTCAGCTTGTTTTATCCCTCCTGCTTGTAACAATAAACCTTTTTACGTGCATTTGTAACTCCTGTCTCCACACTTATGTTGCCTCCCGTGTATGTACATAGTGGTCGTTTGGGGTCGTAACATAAAAATACATTCGTTTTACAGGCAGTGGAACTGGGACTGACTTCACTCTGAGCATCAGTGGAGTCCAGGCTGAAGATGCAGCAGTTTACTACTGTCAGAGTCTTCAGTATACTGATGGTGGTGATGTGTTCACACAGTGAAAAAGCGTCGTACAAAAACCTCCCTCAGTCAAAGTGAACAGAAACTGAACTGACTGCTGCAGCTGGAAGATACTGCAGAGACTGATACAGTTCACTGAGGACACACACACACACACACACACACACACACACACACACACACACACACACACACACACACTAATATTATCTCCATCAATTTTCCTCTATAACTTCAAACGGTCCATCTGCCGCTTTAACAACCTGAAAGTTTCCTCACATGAAGAATGACAGCTGTGGAGTAATAAACATTGATGTTATAAAGTCAAAGACACCCAGATTATATAACACTACCACCAATAGCATGAAATTATTGTGTAAACATTGGATAGCAGTTTATGAGAAGCTCTGAGAAACATTGTATGAAGAACGTCTGACAGTGAATGAAAACTGTTGGAGTCATAGACATTGTTGGTTCTAAAGAGAAAACACAAAGCAGAAGACAGTCTGTCCACAGGTTCAACAGAGTTCATATCAGGCGCGGCGTTATGGGTGGGCCTAACGGGCCTGGGCCCACCCACTTGTACAACTGGCCCATCCAAAATGACAGGGTGAACATAACTTTAGTTAATCTAAGGTTTAATTTATTTATTTATTTTTATTTCAGATAACTTAACCACAGGTTTAAATGTGTCAGCATTTGGTGATTTTCATTTAAGCAATATCACACGAGAGGGAGTGCTGTTGTACTGTATATCAGCACGGGTGTGATTCGCGGCCGAGTGCCGCAGATAATCACACCGCAGGGAGGCAGAGGGCAGGCTACGCTGCACAACACAATGTCACAATGTCAACACAATGTCAGTAGAAGCTCCCAGCATTATTGACATATACAGTATAATGTTGAAACTGTAAAGAAAGATGGAAGGCTGCTGAGTGTGTGCAGACTTACTGGGTCTCTCTCTATGCTGATGATACATGACTTTATATTTCTAAAAGCAGAATTAATTTGATGAGCATTCAATTTTATTAATTCCTGGGTATTCTAAAGTTACAAACATGAAAGGAAATGAACAAAGATGTCACAAAGAAAGACAGAACATGAGAAACAAAAAGCGATGCAGAGAGCAGAGTAACAGCAGTCGAGTCAGAGCATTTCCATAGAGAGCCACTTTGCATCAGCAGCACCATGCTCCAGTGCTCTGGGAGAGTTTATAGTCCTGAGAGTTGAAGACTGGATGACTGACAGCTGTCCTTCATGACAACACAAGACACAGAAATCCTCCTCATCAAAAACATGACTTTGGTCTCCGTCCTCATCTGGACTCTCCTCTGCTGCTGCTTCACAGGTAAAGTCCAGAGAATCCAACTCCTCTATCAACATCTGTCCCTCTGAAATGAAGCCCACAAAACCATGACTCTGTTTTATCTTTCTGTCTCTGTGTCCTCAGAGTCCAGAGGTCAGTACACAGTGACTCAGCCTGGAGCAGTGAGCTCTGCTGTAGGAGGCTCAGTCACCATCAACTGTAGAACCAGTCAGAATGTTTTTATAGGATCTCCTAGTGGCAAACACTATTTACACTGGTACCAATGGAGAAATGGAGAAGCTCTTAAGCTTCTTATTTCCAGAGCTGATGAACGGAAATCTGGGATTCCAAGTCGTTTTACAGGTCATGGATCACACTCTGACTTTACTCTGAGCATTAGTGGAGTCCAGGCTGAAGATGCAGCAGTTTACTACTGTAATAGTGTTAATGAAATCGACACTCAGCCTGTGTTCACACAGTGAAAAAGCATCATACAAAAACCTCCCTCAGTCAAAGGGAACAGAAACTGCACTGACTGCTGCAGCTGGAAGATACTGCAGAGACTGATACAGTTCACTTACACATGCATTTGATTCTAAATCTTTAGATAAAACATCCCCAAACTATGTTGATACCTATGCACACTGATGCCTAAAACTGCTATTTCACAATGTTTTTTGCAGAAATACTGACACAAATCAAATAATATCTTCATTACACTGTCATAATGGTGTCATGACAGTCAGTTTTGGGTATCCTGCCCATATCCTGTCAAACATTATATTATATATACATTGTATGTATATACAGACTGTTTATGGCTGTTGTAACCTGTTGTATTTGCACTTTAGGCCCCTGCTGTTTATTATTTATTTGTTTGTACAGTGTACATTATTGGCACTTTTTAATCATATTTTATCTTGCAGTAGGTCCTTTTAATCTGCCCATGATACGTTATATGTTACATGTTATTTGGTGTTGTCTATTTGTGTATGTGTTTGAATGTGCGGATCTTCCTGGCTGCAAATCAATTTTCCCTGTTTGGGACAAATAAAGACACTTTGACTTTGACATTAATCACCAAGTGCTAGAATTGGTCTAAACCTTGCACATTTAATTATAATAATCATTATGTCAACTTGCCATGAACACAAAAATAGGTGCATGTTTCATTAATATCAAGTTGTTGTGACAAAGACATTTTCTGGTAATGTCACTTTGATTAACGTCAAGTTGTCATAATAAGGACATCCCACACAAATTGAAGGTCAAGTTGTCTGCATCATGTCACTCTTCTGACGATACTTTTAAGTAAAGTGTTACCGAAACCTTTATATCTAATGTCTGAAGTATTACATGCATAAAAAGATAACATTTAGACAAGAGAGGACCGAGGATGGAGCCTTGTGGGACTCCAGGGATAGTTTTCACAGTAGCAGACAATTATTTTGTGAGAAATCTTTTTTAAAAATGAGAGAAAAAAAAACATCGACAGATGATGACTGATTAACACTGTGAGACAAGAGGAAAGTGCTGTTTATACATTACTATACGTGAGCTGACAGTATCAGTGGCTTCACTTCAATATATATCCTTAAAGGGACAGTATGGGACTTTATTGGCTTTTTATTGACAAAAATCAAATATCGCTTTCATAAATACGTATTTCACTGAAGTGGAATCGTGCCCGCATACAAACGAGCGCTTTCTCGTACCTTAGAATGAGATGTTACAAGTCGTTACAAACATACAGGGGGGGGTTCACCGAACCTTCTCTGCCATGTTGAATCGCCATGTTTTACGTTCAGTGTCACCGTGGCTGTAAGTAACCACAAACTCGGGCCGCCGGAGCTTCTCGGCTCGGGGAGAAAGTTTTCCAGACAGCGCCTGTTAAAACTGTCACCACCGTGTAGCTAGTGTGAGGAAGGACGGAGGCACTGGTGTTGCCTTCAGGTGCAGTCAGACACCTGAATGACGCCGTGAGTGACGCCGTCGGCAAACCGACTGGATGTTATTTTACTCGACGAGAGAAAGCCGGTAAAACGTGGGTCAGGTAAACAATACGACATCGCCATGACAACATATTGTCACGCCTGTATTGTTTTGCCTCGTGCTGGCGGACCGTTTGTTTACATAGAGGCTTGTTTATCCTGATACATGCAGCGTGTGTTGTTTTTCTGACTTCTGCCCGAGTTTACGTAAACGCAACAGCAAGAATACGTGCCGACATGCAACCGCACCGCTAGATGGGGGTAAATGTCACATAGGCTACTGTCCCTTTAACAAAATATCCAGACTTTTTATCTCCATGAGGATGATTGAATGAGTCAGTTTTTCCTGCAGTGAGGAAAGAGCATGATTTGTTGACAGCTCCTGTTGAGTGACTCTGTGTGTTTGCATATGTGTCCTTCCTCTCTGCTCCCAGCTGTTAAGAGGCCAGTGTTGATCAGTGTGTGTCCAGGCCTTTCACAGCCACTGACACCACAGCAGCTCAATGATGATGTCTGTGACTCTACTGCTGGCCACCCTCCTCATCAAAAACATGACTTTGGTCTCCGTCCTCATCTGGACTCTCCTCTGCTGCTGCTTCACAGGTAAAGTCCAGAGAATCCAACTCCTCTATCAACATCTGTCCCTCTGAAATGAAGCCCACAAAACCATGACTCTGTTTTATCTTTCTGTCTCTGTGTCCTCAGAGTCCAGAGGTCAGGTCACAGTGACTCAGCCTGGAGCAGTGAGCTCTGTTGTAGGAGGATCAGTCACCATCAACTGTAGAACCAGTCCGGATGTTTATATCTCAAATCATTTAGACTGGTACCAACAGAGAGTTGGAGAAAAACCAAAACTTCTCATTTACGGTGGTTCGACTCGAGCATCAGGGATTCCAGGTCGTTTTACAGGCAGTGGATCAAACTCTGACTTCACTCTGAGCATCTGTGACCCACACTGAATGTGTTCACATTTGTTTTAAATTGTATTTTATTTGTAATAATATCCTGTTTCAGAGCAGTTGTAACAGCACTAGATAATCTCATGCTGTGACACAAAACGGCCAATAGGTGGCACTAGTAGAATGTTGACTGGCCGCCGGGAAGCGTCTCTTTTTCTGTGGGGCGGAAGTTCCTCATTCATACGAGAGCTGCCATGGTGAAAGCAACTTCTGCTCTTCGTTTCTTTCTGATACACAGGTTGGTCGAATGTTAAGCAAATCATAACAAACAGCAAACATGATTATTAATATGGTAAACATGATTAGTATGTCGTAAAATAAGGGTCATAGCCTTAGCGTGTGTAAAGGGTGGACACAGTTTGAGTTTGTTTACATCGGTGGCGCTAGCAACGGTAGACTAATGGCCGCTGCGCAGTGTTGTGCTAAATTTGGACTCCCGCTGCATTTAAGTGAACATGTTATTCTTCTCTTTTTTTTGTGTTAAAATAATGTCAAGTATGTTGAATTTGCTGTGTTTCAGAGTGTATGGTGTTGAGTTAAACTTTTACGTAATGGCTCTCAATAAGTTACATGTGAGGCTCATTAATTGAGATGTTGTGAATAATGTGAAAATGACTGAGAGTAATGTCAGTAATAGGAAGGGATTCATATTCCTCGTCAAACATGGTTTAATACTGTGTGTTATATGTGCCTTTGAAACACTCTTGTGACATTTCGAGTAATTGTAATCACTAAGAGAGAGATAAAGATATTGTGTTTATTGAACTTTGTTACTGAATAAATTCATACGAGAGCTGCCATGGTGAAAGCAACTTCTGCTCTTCGTTTCTTTCTGATACACAGTTATACAGTAATCTGCCTGCCTGTCCCTCCACTCGGGACCTGCAACAGATTCTTGGGGGCTCGTCCGGGATCGGCGCCGCTGACATAGATGTACCGGTTGCTGATCCAGTGATACCTGAACGCTAAGGCCAGAGCGACTGCGTGCTGCTGGAGCGAGGTGCTGCCAAGAGTGTGATCACGGACGTGACGAGGGACGTGACTGCAGCTAAGGAGTCATCAGTTGGTGTCCAGGAAGGGAGACCAGAGAAGAGGGTTTCAACCTACAAGGGAGCCGAACTGCTAGCTCATTAGGCACAACACGTCAACGCACATCATGTCTACCACACGCAAGGAACTGATCTGGAGCATCAAAAAGAACTTATACAAACTGTCTGGTGCTGGAGCTTACGAGGTGGCAATGGCACTAGGACAAGACCAGCCGGGAGCAGACAAGTTGAGCTCAGCTGATGAAGAAAACTGCATCGACCATATCCTTACATATATGCAATCTGAAGATTTAGCTGAGTCTGAGGATGAAGGAATGGGTCCTTTGCTGTCATTGAATGATGTTATTTTGAAGGTTATGCATCACTGTGATTTGGTTGAAGAGCCTGTTGTTTCAGATGAGGCTGCACAGACATCTACCTCAATTATCCACGCTACACCACCACATTTCATTACACAACCACAGCACCCTAACCCATACACCCATACAACTACACCAGAGGTAGAACAGCTACAGCGGATGTATGAAGAACTGGGCAGGAAATTACAAGAATGCACAGTCACTACTGCCACATCTTCAAGCTTGACATCCACACATGTAGGAGCTGGCCCACTGAACAGCCACGCGACAGATAACCCACACCACCCTCCAGAGAGATTGGTCTCCTGAAAGATCTTGCCTATCTCCAGAGGAAAGAGTTCAGGCTACATGGGGGCCAAATAAGTGACACTACCTCTGACATGACTTACAACAGCATATGCAAACAAATTGATGAAGGACTCCAAGAAAAACATACAGAAGGTGAGATCATTAGAGGGGTGCTCCGTGCAATTAAACCTGGCAACTTCAGAGATATGTTGACAAATAAAGATGACCTCACTGTCACAGAACTCAAAAGCTTCCTTCAGTCACACTTAGGTGAAAAGAGTAGCACCGAGCTCTTCCAAGACCTCATGTGTGCCAAGCAACATGAAAATGAGACACCACAGCAATTCTTATATAGAATGATTGGACTCAAGCAAAGAATAATGTTCACAACTAAGCACACAGCATCTGTTGTCCAATATGATGCAGCTACAATACAGTGCATTTTCCTGAACACAATATGTCAGGGAATTGGGGAGAAATATGAGGACGTCAGACGAGAGCTTAAGCCACTTCTTGCTGACCCTGCTGTGTCTGATGAGGCTCTGCTACGACAAGTTATCAAGACCACAACAGAGGAGAGTGAGAGAAAGCGCAGGTTGGGCCGCAGCTCTGCACGCAAAGTAACTCAAGCCCACAGTGCCCATGCTGTTCCTGACCAAAAATTACAGGTTGAAGCTCAAGTCGGCACAACCGTGAGTAGTAGAGACGATACAATACAGAGACTGAGTACACAGGTTGAAGTGCTGACACAAGCAATGGAGGCCCTGAAACAAATAGTGACACAAGCTCAAACACCAGAACAGCGCTGCCCCCCAACTCATTATTGCAACTCAGACCAATCCAGACCACCAAAAAGGTCACAAAAACCTCATGCTGCCCGACCTGTGTCACACAGGCCAATCCAAATTGCAGCCACTGCTTTGTCTGTGGAGAGGAAGGCCACCGCGCTGTTGGCTGTTTGAAGAGAGCAAAGCAGTCGGGAAACGGGATGCGGTCAAGGCAGAGGGACAACCCCTGACCGGTCTTGAGCACACGTCCCGACCCCACAAAGACTCAATAGCAAAACCAGATAAACCTAGTGAAGCCAACATAGCTAAGATTGACAAAACAACCCAGCCATGTAAGTTAATAGCCCCACTCATTGGTCACAAATCTCTATTGAAATGCAGTATAGCTGGCTACGCTGTCACTGTCCTACTGGACACAGGAGCCAATGTAAGCCTTCTTGACCGTGCCTGGAAGAACAAGTACTTACCTGGCCAAGATGTTCGACCTCTCAGTGAACTGCTGGATGATCCTCTCAATGTGTCTGCCGTCACTGGAGATGACATACCATATGATGGATGGGTGGAGGTAGTGGTAAACCTGCAAGGCAATGATGACCCAGACTTATCCATCCGTGTACCCTTTTTGGTGAGTCGCCTAGAATTGGATAGACCATTAATTGGGTTTAATGTCATCCAGGTACTAATTAAGAACAATGAGAGCCGGCCTAAACTCATGTCCATTCTGTCTGCCCTCCTTGCTGGTGCTATGGAGATTGATGATGCCAGTGTGGAGACAATAGTAAATTTAATACAGACCCAGAAAGTTCCAAAAGAAGAACATGCTGCAGTGAAAGTAGGCTTTAAAGAAGTCACCATTTCAGCAGGTCATGTAGCTCACATTAAGTGCAGGGTCCCAGCAAACATTAACCCCCCAGAGACACTTGTGCTGTTTGAGCCCACACCTTACAGTGCACAGTTGGAGAGATTGAGTATTGGGGCAGGATTAATGGAAATTCACGAAACAGACAGACCCTTTATTAAAGTGCCAGTGTCGAATCACTCCAACCATGATGTGACCTTGCCAGGCCGAACTCTCCTAGGCAGCATTGAACCTATTGTCAAGGTCATAGAGACAGACTGTCCCAAAAATGATGAAAAGCTTATCCATGTAAATACTGTCAACTCTTCACCAGGATCAAGCCATGATCAGACAACACCCACTGCATCACTGTGGCAACCACCTGTGGACGTCAGCCATCTTACAAGTGAACAACAGGAGGAGGTAAAACAAATGCTGTTGGAGGAATCGGGGGCTTTTGCTCAAGATGATGGTGATATTGGTGACATCCCCAGTCTTCAAATGACCATCAATCTCAAAGATGACATTCCAGTCCAAAAATCCTATACCTCTATTCCCAAACCACTCTACCAAGAGGTCAAGCAGTACATCCAAGACCTGCTTGTCAAAGGCTGGATTGTGAAGTCAAAGTCGCCCTTTGCAGCCCCAGTAGTCTGTGTCAGGAAGCGAGATGGTACCCTCAGATTGTGCATTGACTACAGACTATTGAATCAGAAGACAGTACCAGACCGCCACCCACTGCCTCGCATCCAGGACCTCTTAGACACTCTGGGAGGCCATAGTTGGTTCAGCATTCTCGACCAGGGCAAAGCCTACCACCAAGGCTACATGGCTGAGGGATCCCGCCACATGACAGCTTTCATATCGCCTTGGGGTTTACATGAGTGGGTAAGAATACCATTTGGTCTCTGCAATGCTCCTGCTGCATTTCAGCGCAGTATGGAGGAGATGCTCATGAGCTTGCGAGATGAATGTTGTATTCCTTACCTTGACGACATCCTCTGTTATTCCAAGTCCTTCAGTGATCATGTTGGTGCAGTACGTCGTGTACTGAGAGCCCTGCAACGCCATGGTGTCAAACTGCGACCCACAAAATGCGAGCTGTTCAAGTCAGAGGTCAGGTATGTGGGGAGGCTGGTCTCAGCTGATGGGGTGAGAGTGGACCCAAAGGACATACAGGCTGTAATGTCACTGAGGGAGAAAAGACCTACCACAGTGGGGGAAGTGCGACAGTTACTTGGGTTCTTGAGTTACTATAGAATGTATATTCAAGATTTCTCTCGTATTGCCAAGCCATTGTATGAGTTGTTGCAGGTGAAAGGACACCCAGATGGGGTGCAGAGAAAGGGACAAAAGAGTAAAGGAGCACAGCTGCCCTCAAAGACTCCCATCCTGTGGAACGAAGGCCACCAGACCGTCCTTGAGCATCTTATTGATATCCTGTCACACCCACCTGTACTGTCCTATCCTGATTTTGAATTGCCCTTTGTCCTTCACACAGATGCTAGTCAGCATGGACTCGGTGCAGTCTTATACCAGCGACAGAGTGGAAAGCTGAAAGTCATTGCATATGGATCCAGGACGTTGACCCCTGCTGAAAAGAACTACAACCTCCACTCTGGGAAATTGGAGTTTCTGGCATTAAAGTGGTCAGTATGTGAAAAGTTTAGGGATTATTTGTTTTATGCCCCACACTTCACAGTGTATACAGACAATAATCCGCTAACTTACGTGCTGAGCACGGCAAAACTGAACGCAGCAGGCCACAGATGGGTTGGAGAGCTTGCCGACTTCAGGTTCAGTATCAAATACAGACCAGGAAAAGTCAATGTGGATGCTGACACACTCTCTCGTCTCCCACTTGACATTGACAGTTATGTTGAGGAGTGTATTGAGGAGCTCAATGGAGATGCCATCCGTGCTGCGTGGGAAGGAAGTAAGGCTGCTAAAAAGCATGATGTTGCCTATGTTGCTTCTCTTAACCTGACCCAAAATTCAGACTCACAAAGTACAATGACATTACCTGCCATCAGCCAGAGTGAACTGATTAGAGCTCAGAGACAAGATTTGGCTATCAATGAGATCATAAAGCTTAAACAGTCAAAAACAGTGCTCACAAATGAAGACAGAAGGAAAGGAAGTGTCCCTGTGAAAAGGTTGATGCATGAATGGGGAAAGCTGTACATTGAGTCTGGCTTGCTGTACAGAAGGTCTGGAGAGCGGAAGCAGCTGGTCTTACCTGCTGAGTATCGGTCCCTTGTACTTACACAGCTGCACAATGACATGGGTCACTTGGGGGCGGAGAGAGTTATTGGGTTAGCAAGAGATCGTTTCTATTGGCCCTTCATGAAAAAGGACATTGAGGCCTATATCACAAAACAATGCCCTGCATAAAACAAAAGAAACCTGTGGCCCATGACAGAGCACCGATGGGAAGCATCACGACCAGTGCACCTCTGGAGATGGTGTCTATAGACTACATGCATTTAGAACAGAGCAAAGGGGGATATGACTACATCTTAGTATGTATAGACCACTTCAGTAGGTTTGCCCAAGTGTATGCGACACGAAACAAATCAGGCAGAACAGCTGCAGAGAAAATATTTAATGACTTTATTCCTCGGTTTGGGTTCCCAGGCAGGCTGCACCACGACCAAGGCCGGGAATTCGAAAATACCCTGTTCACGACTCTGCAGAAGCTGGCTGGTGTGAGTCACTCCAGAACAACCCCGTACCATCCACAGGGAAACCCTGCCGAGAGATTTAATAGAACATTACTCCAGATGTTGAGAACATTGCAAGAGGAAGAAAAGAGTAACTGGAAGGAACACTTACCACAGGTTGTGCATGCATACAATTGCACCAGACATGAGGCCACAGGTTTCTCACCCCCTCCCTGATGTTTGGGCGCCATCCTCGCCTCCCAGTAGATTTGCTCTTTGGTCTGTCTAGTGAAGAAGAGCCAGAAACAGCACAAGGATATGCGGACAAATGGGCTGTGAGGATGAAAGAGGCTTACCGAGTAGCAGCTCAGAACAGCCAGCAGTCCAGTGAACGAGGGAAGAGACAGTATGACCGTCATGTGAGGGGAGTGGTCCTGCAGCCTGGCGACCGAGTCCTGGTTCGTAATATGAGTGAGAGAGGAGGGCCGGGGAAGCTGAGGTCCTATTGGGAACAAACAGTGTATGTGGTTAAAGAACAAGTTAATGAGAACCCCATTTACAAAGTGTGTCCTGAGACTGGTGGCAATAAAACACGTACACTCCACAGAAATCTTCTCCACCTTGTAAATGACTTACCTGTGAGTATGCCTGAACAGTCCAAGAACAAAACACCAACCAAAGAAAGACAAAAGAAAGAGAGTCAAAGAGGAAAGCATGGACAGAGAGAACCAGCTCAAAGCAGTGATTCGTCTGACTCTGATGATGACGTTCCCAGAGCACAATATTGGTTGAGGGTGTCCAGGCCAGGTCCGTCACAAAGTCCACATACCACGCTTCCTTATGTGCCCCAGAGAAACACTGTGACTTCTCCATTCTCACATGAGTCAGCGCGGTTGATCACACCGGCAGGAGGAGCAAAACTGCAGCCGAGGATCACACCAGAGGAACATGCACTAATGGAGCAAGAACAATCCAGTGAACAGGAATTTGAACAGATAAGTGACAATGAATATGAACAAACAGTAGGAAATGACCATGAACAAGACACTGAACATCCACATGAAAATGGTCCAGTCAGATGTGACACAGAGAATGACAGACCTACCACCCCCCTGTGTGAATCACCCAGGCGGCCAGTACGAGACAGGAGACCCCCAAAGACATTGACATATGGATCTCTTGGCCAGCCATCCTACCAGCCTCAAGGGTCTGTGAACACTGTTGGACTTTGTGGGACACAAACACTGCCACCATGGGGAATGCCCTCTGTCCCCATGGCACACTACACACCCTATCATGCACTATATCAACCACTGCCTTACCCTGTCATGATGCCATACACTGTCCCTTCCTTTGCATACTAACACGCACACATGCACACACTCATATTTACATAAATACTTACACAAAAGGGGAAACCTCAGAACTGTATATAATATTTGTTGTGATTTAGGGAAAAGAGTGAAATTCAGATTTTTATTTTAATGCCGGGAGTCATCTTCTTTGTTGGGGAGTGTGTGACCCACACTGAATGTGTTCACATTTGTTTTAAATTGTATTTTATTTGTAATAATATCCTGTTTCAGAGCAGTTGTAACAGCACTAGATAATCTCATGCTGTGACACAAAACGGCCAATAGGTGGCACTAGTAGAATGTTGACTGGCCGCCGGGAAGCGTCTCTTTTTCTGTGGGGCGGAAGTTCCTCATTCATACGAGAGCTGCCATGGTGAAAGCAACTTCTGCTCTTCGTTTCTTTCTGATACACAGGTTGGTCGAATGTTAAGCAAATCATAACAAACAGCAAACATGATTATTAATATGGTAAACATGATTAGTATGTCGTAAAATAAGGGTCATAGCCTTAGCGTGTGTAAAGGGTGGACACAGTTTGAGTTTGTTTACATCGGTGGCGCTAGCAACGGTAGACTAATGGCCGCTGCGCAGTGTTGTGCTAAATTTGGACTCCCGCTGCATTTAAGTGAACATGTTATTCTTCTCTTTTTTTTGTGTTAAAATAATGTCAAGTATGTTGAATTTGCTGTGTTTCAGAGTGTATGGTGTTGAGTTAAACTTTTACGTAATGGCTCTCAATAAGTTACATGTGAGGCTCATTAATTGAGATGTTGTGAATAATGTGAAATGACTGAGAGTAATGTCAGTAATAGGAAGGGATTCATATTCCTCGTCAAACATGGTTTAATACTGTGTGTTATATGTGCCTTTGAAACACTCTTGTGACATTTCGAGTAATTGTAATCACTAAGAGAGAGATAAAGATATTGTGTTTATTGAACTTTGTTACTGAATAAATTCATACGAGAGCTGCCATGGTGAAAGCAACTTCTGCTCTTCGTTTCTTTCTGATACACAGTTATACAGTAATCTGCCTGCCTGTCCCTCCACTCGGGACCTGCAACACATCAGTGGAGTCCAGGCTGAAGATGCAGCAGTTTACTACTGTCAGAGTTATCACAGGATAAATGGTCAGCATGTGTTCACACTAGGGCTGTCAAACGATTAATTTTTTTAATCGCGATTAATCGCATTTTTTCCATAGTTAACTCGCGATTAATCTCTATTAAAAATATTATATATGGCGCTTTGGACTTTCAACACTCCAAAGTGTTATAATCTCTAGACAAACAACTTTTAGACCAGACCTAGTGGGCCTACCTAATCATAACACATGATGCATGAAACTCACACAGAATTGAAACGAATTGCATCCAGTGGAAATTGCCCTTTACTTTGCTACGTCTCTGCCTGGCCATGTGCATTTGTTGACAACAAAGCCATCAAAAAATCAATGGATGGAGCTGTGGATATATGTTAGACTGTGTATATTTGTGTAGCAACCAACTTGAAGGTGGCTTACCGCCACCTACTGGACTGGAGGTCCCACACTCCAGTCCTCCAGTCCAGCAGACAGAGGACAAAATGGGCCGCGATTAACCGCGATTAAAAAATTTAATCGCGTTAATTTTTTTAATTAATCTCATCGCGATTAACGCGTTAACTCTGACAGCCCTAGTTCACACAGTGAAAAAGTGTGGTACAAAAACCTCCCTCGGCTGCAGAGGAACTGATTTGACTCAAATGCTGCACTGAAACTAAAACAACACAAGCTGAACTAAAACATATAGTCAATAATAATCCATTTTGGACTTGGACCAATTTTTCAATTAATTAATTGTGAAATGTCATTAGCATATAATTTAGTTTAGTTTAATTTAATATCATATGTTGTATAATTCATATCTTCACAGTTAAAATTGCCTATTATTGGACTCTGATCAGTTTTGTATTGCACGGAATAAGGAGAAATTAATTCAGTTTTTTATTTCTTTCCTATGTGTCTTTATGGTTCAGCTCATCAGCAGAAATATGTAAATATTGATGATTGAGAAAACTCTCTTGTAACAACTGAAGAGACACATAAAGGCATCGTATTGATAATGATCAATCAATCAACCATGAATCAATCAATAATGATAAGTTCTTACTGAATTTCTGTACATTACAGGACAAACTTACAGTATACATGGACATATAGTAAACATAATCTTAGACTTTCTCTGTGAACTCATCACACGGGAAGAAGAAGTCGTCAAGGAAACATTAAATGAAAACACATGAAAACAAGTGATGTGATGATCAGATTTTTATTATGTGTAAAAACAGAAACAACATTGAAACACTGAGAGAAGCTGGTAAATATTGTTAATGAAACATGTGAAATCAAGAGACAGAGAGAGCAGGAGCAGAGTAAAACCAGTATCAGAGTCCCAGTGAGTCAGCTCAGGACTGGGGACACTGGTCTCTCCTCAGAGTCTCTGAGAGCGGAGACTGGGAGCCCTGGGTGGCCTCACAGGTCACAGAGCCCAGCTTCCTCCACTGGTCTGCAGGGAGCCTCAGGGTGCTGCTCCAGCTGTAGAGGCCGTCCTTCCCCAGCACCCCGGGGCTCCTGCTCTCCTCCCAGCTGCTGCTGCTGCTGCTGCCGTCCACCTTCCAGACCAGACTCCAGTCTGAGGGGAAGCCCTTGTTGGCCAGGCACATGAGCGTGGCCTTCCCCTGCTGCTGCAGCTCCTCACTGGAGGGGGGCAGCACCGTCAGGGTGGGGCGGGTATCACCTATAGGAGACACAGAGCACAACGTGTCAATCCAACAGCAGCCACTTGGACACCTTTACTGTGTGAGAGCTGCTTTTGTCCTTGAAGGAGTTTCTGTCAGATGTTTTTCTGCTCCACCAGTCACTCACTCACTCACACATTGTTTCACTTCCCTTTAAAAACCTCTCATGCACATCAGCACAGAAAGAGTCCTCATATGAGTGAAATATATCAAAGTACACTGGAAACTGAAGAAGCTGATTTTACATTTCAACTGCTGCATTTTACTGCACTTTATATTACAAAAATAAACATGGTTTTTAAAATATAATACATTTAAAATATTATTTCTACAAAGTCATAGTCCATTCATAATCCAACACATTTACTATCAAGGTCACCTCAGTTAATCAGATCTAATGTTAAAGGACATTATGAGCCACAAATAAGTGACGACCACAACATCAGACATCTATGAATCCAGAAGAAACCAACAGCCTCAGAAAACTTCAGTCTCACTGTTCACAATCATTTCAACTCAACTTCTAAACTGTTTCAAATGTAAAGACTAAATGTAACAAAACATGTTTTACATTAGGATTGTTGTCCATGAATGTTTCCTGCTCTTCAAATTGTTCACATTTCACTGTGGAACATGTGAAAAGAAAAGTCGAGTGAAGCTGCTCTGAGTTCAGCTTCATGTGTTAAACAGGAGAAATGAAGAATCAAACAGATTTTACAGTGATCTGGATCAGCTCAGTGGAAATTTATATCTGCTCCAAATGTTCACTGACAGAAATTAGAAGCTGAACTGATGAGACAATATTGAAGATTTGATGAGAAACTTACTTCCAACATCCAGTCTGGTTCCTCCACCGAACGTGTACCACAGTGATACAAAGTGACTGAGCCGTCGTACAAAAACCTCTCAGTGTAGAGAGACACGGCTCTGACTCTGACAGCAACAAACTCTAATAAATCACTCCCTGTTTTTCAAAATGTTGAAACCTAACAATTGATAATATTTCTCTGAATTATAATTATTATTAAATATTTATATTTTTCAATATATTTCCAAGGAAAGGTGGTCTTACTAGCATTAGATACAAACAGAAAAAATTAGGTTTTACAATACATTTATTTGTAGATATTTATGACAATTCACAAAAACACATTCAGTGTCAGCTTTCCAATCAATACCCTAATCAATTTAATTGATCTATTGATCATCAGCATGATCAGATTGATCCCAGTCCCTGTTGGAATCAGTCAGAGCATTTCCATAGAGAGCCACTTTGCATCAGCAGCACCATGCTCCAGTGCTCTGGGAGAGTTTATAGTCCTGAGAGTTGAAGACTGGATGACTGACAGCTGTCCTTCATGACAACACAAGACACAGAAATCCTCCTCATCAAAAACATGACTTTGGTCTCCGTCCTCATCTGGACTCTCCTCTGCTGCTGCTTCACAGGTAAAGTCCAGAGAATCCAACTCCTCTATCAACATCTGTCCCTCTGAAATGAAGCCCACAAAACCATGACTCTGTTTTATCTTTCTGTCTCTGTGTCCTCAGAGTCCAGAGGTCAGGTCACAGTGACTCAGTCTGGAGCAGTGAGATCTGCTGTAGGAGGCTCAGTCACCATCAACTGTAGAACCAGTCAGGATGTTTATTCTTGGAGCAGCGGCAGCTACCATGCATTAGCCTGGTATCAGCTGAAAGAAGAAGAAAAACCTAAACTCCTCATTTCTGATGCTTCCACTCGAGCATCAGGGATTCCAGGTCGTTTTACAGGCAGTGGATCAAACTCTGACTTCACTCTGAGCATCAGTGGAGTCCAGGCCGAAGATGCAGCAGTTTACTACTGTCAGAGTGCTCACTATATCAACAGTCAGTGGGTGTTGACACAGTGAAAAAGCGTCGTACAAAAACCTCCCTCAGTCAAAGGGAATAGAAACAGAACTGACTGCTACAGCTGGAAGATACTGCAGAGACTGATACTGTTCACTGAGGACACACCATTTTCTTTTTTTAATAAACTGTGAGCAAACATAAAATACAGCCACGACAGAAGAATAATCAAACTAAATGCAACTCAAACTCTGATGAACAGGTTTTTCTTTAACAATCTCAGTGATGTCTTTCTGTTCTCATACCATCATCAAGTCAGAGATGTTGCTCAGTCTGCTCTTTTCCAGCTCAACACAATGTTTAGCTCCAGGAGGTTTTTACTTTGTTCACCATGTTTACTTCCACTTGAGTTCTAGTTTTATACATTAACAGTAGTTTTACCTGAGAACTGTTGGTGATGACTGTATCCACCTCTGTTGGTGCGACTCTAATCAGTTGATTGAAATTCTGATGTTTCTACTGATTTCAGCAGTGAAGAGACTGATGGACACGACAGAATAAGACATTTATTTTGTCACAACCTGGCTCTTATAGCCATGACAAAGGAGGGAGACGCACCGTGGCCACAAGTAAAGGAGTATTTAAATACTATTTATTTAACAAGAAATCATGAAGTAACGCAGCAGATCAAAAATCATGGAGTGTGGATGTCAGTAGATAGGCATGTGGAGCATGTTGTGTGTGTGGAGTGAAGCGTGGGGGTGTTGTAGGGTGCGTAAAGTAAAATGTACAACAGAAGAGACTACGGCTACTGTGTCACCATCAGGGTGCCTGCAGGAGAGGGGGAGAAGAGAGACAGAGCAATTACCAGCCTGGCCTTTATAACCTGTTGAGCACCGGGCCCAGGGGTCACCAGCAGGCCGTGATCAACCATTAGCAACGCCCCCCCCCCCCCAACTGACACAACTGGATCACCGGGAATACACACATTACCAACTGAAGACCCCACACTTTGTCACACTGCCAACCTCTGCAACCAGGTACCTGCAAAATGAAGCATTTTGAGAGGGAAGACAAGCAGAAAAGATGGAGCAACAGATAGCATGAGAACACACATGTACACTACCAAACCCATTACCCCCCCTAGCCCCCTGGGGCAGGAGAAAGAGTGTCGGCTAAAACATTGTGTTTACTTTTAACATGCAGCCTGGGGACGCTACAATATTTAATCAGAAATAAACTTTGAGTGAATTTGGAATTAGAAATGTCTCCATGAAATGATACTAGCATGGATTATAGACTGTAAAAAGAATGGACGTAGCGTCCGTGACGTCACCCATTGGTTTTGGGGAGTCGTTTTTGTGACTCAAATATGGCGGCCTGAACAGCGCCATGTTGGATTGGCCGGCCGAGAACCCGCCCACTGGCCTCGAAGCAGCCTGTCTCCGGAGCTGCTCGGACCTGTCACTCAACGTTTCCGCGCCCTAATTGGCCAGAATTTTGACCTAATAACAGTAAAACGGTAGAGTTAAAAAAAAATTCACCCCCCTCAGAGTGTGTGCGGGGGTAGAAACTATCGATTGAGACGAAAAAACGTTCTGACACCAGGCTTTTAACATGTTTACTGAGGATGTAAAGTCGGCGATTTTAACATGGGGCTCTATGGGGAATGCTCCCTTCTGACACCAGCCCCCAGAGGAATCCGAGGGGATTGCAGTTTTTTGAACGCGGAAGTGAGCTTCACTTCTCAGACCCACAACTGCCCCCTTGGCATGGATACACACATAGAGGGATTATCATGACCACGGGCCCTGGACACAAACTCGCCACGGGCCCCTGCCTATAAGCAAACAGTGTGCGCGCAAAGGCGCTCTTCCCATTACGCACACAACAAAACAAAATCACTGTCATTTTAGGTCTTTTTTGTTTGGCACCTGCCATGTACAGGACAATAATCATGTTTTTGCCCGTGGTGCGCGCGGGGGGTGGGGGGGTTGTGCACCCCTGAACCGGGCTCTACAAACACTGGTGCGCATCATGCCACGTAGCAATGGGATTGGATTATTAATAAGAGCCTCTTGCACAACTGAAAAACTGTAAACGCAGTAACGTTCTTGTTATGATGTTTAAGTTCTGTGATTTCTGACTGACTGTCAATGTGTACGGGCAGGTAGGGCATGGTTGGATGAGGGGCTGGGGTGAGTGTGAGGATGACAGAGTCCTGTGTGTGTGGGCGTGTGTGTGTAGGTGAGTTAGTGAGGAGGAGCAGATGAAGAAGTGAGGGCAGTCAGATAAATTTGTGTTATGTTGTTGTAGTTACGTCGGATCGGACGCTACAATATCAATAAAAACGTGAGTTTACCACAGACGTCGGACGTGAAATAGCCGCGGAGCGGAGCCAGTTTCCTTTCTGCGCCGTTAACAGATTGTGCCAGATGCGCCAGAGCGCGCACCTCTGTGCCAGGCTCGCGCTCTGCAGCGGTTTCTATTTATTCATTTTAGCAGAGCGCGAGAGAGATTAACACACACACACACAGACACACAGCTGAGGGACCAAGGCGCTTGCCGACCGGCACGGAAAAATGCGCATCTGGTGGCGTGCCCCCCGGGGTGCTCAACCTGGTCAGTGGGTGCTTGAGCACCGGAGCATCCACGGAATCGGCGCCTATGAGTCGGGGTCGGACTGCACTCAGATGCCGAGTAGCCTACTGGAGTACTTGGATATCGGCTACAGCCTATAGAAACTACTCACCAAAACCACCGGCTTTTTCCTGGAAAAGTCTTTCATAAGGTAGTCCAACTCTCGGATCAGTCTGTCCTCTACGGCCACTTACATAGCGCAGTTTCAACCGTTTCAGCCTTTTCTTTCCTTTGTTTTCGTCTAGCAGCTAACAGCTGATCCACTGAGCGCCCGCGTCTCCATTCCAAAAACGCACTGTACATTTGACCCCAGCGTATACGTACGCCATTGTGTCATCACACATTACTGATTTATCATTTCTAAATATTCAATTGATTTTATAATCATACTACATTTTCAAAACCACATTCATTCCAATATTTTTTTTTTTTAATTGTACAAAAAAAAAAAAAAAAAAACTCTGAAGGCCAAGGGCCCCTATTGGGTCTGGGGCCATGGGCACACGCCCACTTTGCCCATGCGGTAATCCGTCTATGGATACACATTTAGTTTTTTATATGTGTGTGTGTGTTCAGTGAACTGTATCAGTCTCTGCAGTATCTTCCAGCTGCAGCAGTCAGTTCAGTTTCTGTTCACTTTGACTGAGGGAGGTTTTTGTACGACGCTTTTTCACTGTGTGAACAGCTGCCAACGATTGCTATCAAATGTTCCGTGACAGTAGTAAACTGCTGCATCTTCAGCCTGGACTCCACTGATGCTCAGAGTGAAGTCAGAGTTTGATCCACTGCCTGTAAAACGACCTGGAATCTCTGATGCTCGATTGGAAGCAAAGTAAATGAGGAGTTTAGGTTTTTCTCCATCTCTCTGTTGGTACCAGGCTAAATGGTCGTTGTTCCAAACATTCTGTCCAGTTCTACAGTTGATGGTGACTGAGCCTCCTAAAGCAGATCTCAAAGCTCCAGAATGAGTCACGGAGATCATTTCTTTAGACTCTGAGGACAGAAAGATAATACAGAGTCATGGTTTTGTGGGCTTCATTTCAGAGGGACAGATGTTGATAGAGGAGTTGGATTCTCTGGACTTTACCTGTGAAGCAGCAGCAGAGGAGAGTCCAGATGAGGACGGAGACCAAAGTCATGTTTTTGATGAGGAGGATTTCTGTGTCTTGTGTTGTCATGAAGGACAGCTGTCAGTCATCCAGTCTTCAACTCTCAGGACTATAAACTCTCCCAGAGCACTGGAGCATGGTGCTGCTGATGCAAAGTGGCTCTCTATGAAAATACTCTGACTGACTCCAACAGAGAGTTGGAGAAAAACCAAAACTTCTCATTTACGATGCTTCCACTCGAGCATCAGGGATTCCAGGTCGTTTTACAGGCAGTGGATCAAACTCTGACTTCACTCTGAGCATCAGTGGAGTCCAGGCTGAAGATGCAGCAGTTTACTACTGTCAGAGTTATCACAGGATAAATGGTCAGCATGTGTTCACACAGTGAAAAAGTGTCATACAAAAACCTCCCTCGGCTGCAGAGGAACTGATTTGACTCAAATGCTGCACTGAAACTAAAACAACACAGGCTAAACTAAAACATATAGTCAATAATAATCCACTTTGAACTTGGACCAATTTCTCAATTAATTAATTGTGAAATGTCATTAGCATATAATTTAGTTTAGTTTAATTTAATATCATATGTTGTGTAATTCATATCTTCACAGTTAAAATTGCCTATTATTGGACTCTGATCAGTTTTGTATTGCACGGAATAAGGAGAAATTAATTCAGTTTTTTATTTCTTTCCTATGTGTCTTTTTGGTTCAGCTCATCAGCAGAAATATGTGAATATTGATGATTGAGAAAACTCTCTTGTAACAACTGAAAAGACACATAAAGGCATCGTATTGATAATGATCAATCAATCAACCATAAATCAATCAATAATGATAAGTTCTTACTGAATTTCTGTACATTACAGGACAAACTTACAGTATACATGGACATATAGTAAACATAATCTTAGACTTTCTCTGTGAACTCATCACACGGGAAGAAGTCGTCAAGGAAACATTAAATGAAAACACATGAAAACAAGTGATGTGATGATCAGATTTTTATTATGTGTAAAAACAGAAACAACATTGAAACACTGAGAGAAGCTGGTAAATATTGTTAATGAAACACATGAAATCAAGAGAGAGAGAGAGGAGCAGAGTAAAACCAGTATCAGAGTCCCAGTGAGTCAGCTCAGGACTGGGGACACTGGTCTCTCCTCAGTGTCTCTGAGAGCGGAGACTGGGAGCCCTGGGTGGCCTCACAGGTCACAGAGCCCAGCTTCCTCCACTGGTCTGCAGGGAGCCTCAGGGTGCTGCTCCAGCTGTAGAGGCCGTCCTTCCCCAGCACCCCGGGGCTCCTGCTCTCCTCCCAGCTGCTGCTGCTGCTGCTGCCGTCCACCTTCCAGACCAGACTCCAGTCTGAGGGGAAGCCCTTGTTGGCCAGGCACATGAGCGTGGCCTTCCCCTGCTGCTGCAGCTCCTCACTGGAGGGGGGCAGCACCGTCAGGGTGGGGCGGGTATCACCTATAGGAGACACAGAGCACAACGTGTCAATCCAACAGCAGCCACTTGGACACCTTTACTGTGTGAGAGCTGCTTTTGTCCTTGAAGGAGTTTCTGTCAGATGTTTTTCTGCTCCACCAGTCACTCACTCCCTCACACATTGTTTCACTTCCCTTTAAAAACCTCTCATGCACATCAGCACAGAAAGAGTCCTCATATGAGTCAAATATATCAACGTACACTGAAACTGAAGAAGCTGATTTTACATTTCAACTGCTGCATTTTACTGCACTTTATATTACAAAAATAAATACGGTTTTTTAAAATATAATAGATTTAACATAAGTCATGGTCCATTCATAATCCAACACATGTACTATCAAGATCACCACAGTTAATCAGATCTACTGTTAAAGGACATTATGAGCCACAAATAAGTGACGACCACATTTAAACATCAGACATCTATGAATCCAGAAGAAACCAACAGCCTCAGAAAACTTCAGTCTCACTGTTCACAATTATTTCAACTCAACTTCTAAACTGTTTCAAATGTAATGTAAGTCGAGTGAAGCTGCTCTGAGTTCAGCTTCATGTGTTAAACAGGAGAAATGAAGAATCAAACAGATTTTACAGTGATCTGGATCAGCCCAGTGGAAATTTATATCTGCTACAAATGTTCACTGACAGAAATTAGAAGCTGAACTGATGAGACAATATTGAAGATTTGATGAGAAACTTACTTCCAACATCCAGTCTGGTTCCTCCACCAAAAGTCCACCACAGTGATACAAAGTGACTGAGTGGTCGTACAAAAACCTCTCAGTGTAGAGAGACACGGCTCTGACTCTGTCTGACTCAACTACAACTACAAGTCCTCAAGTTTCTGTCGTCCAAACATCTGATGACATGATTTCTATTATGGACCAAAACACTGATAATGTGCTGATTTATAATTTACACTTTAAAGACAAAACTCTAGTTTCTGATGTCGACAGAAAATTTCAGTAAAAAAAAAAAAGTTTAAATAAAGACATGAAATATCATATTTAGATTCTAGATTAAAAAAAATCAAAGCATGATCGGATAAAATACATGAAAAATTGAACTTACTTCCAACATCCAGTCTGGTTCCTCCACCGAACGTGTACCACAGTGATACAAAGTGACTGAGCCGTCGTACAAAAACCTCTCACTGTACAGAGACACGGCTCTCTGACTCTGACAACAACAAACTCTAATAAATCACTTCCTGTTTTTCTAAATGTTGAAACCAAACAATTGATAATATTTCTCTAAATTATAATTAATATTAGATATTTATATTTTTCATTATATTTCCAACTAAAGGTGGTCTTTCTAGCATTAGATACAAACAGACAAAATTAGGTTTTACAATACAATTATTGGTATATCTGAATGAAAATTCACGAAAACACATTCAGTGTCAGCTTTTCAATCAATACCCTAATCAATTAATTGATCTATTGATCATCAGCATGATCAGATTGATCCCAGTCCCTGTTGGAGTCAGTCACAGCATTTCCATAGAGAGCCACTTTGCATCAGCAGCACCATGCTCCAGTGCTCTGGGAGAGTTTATAGTCCTGAGAGTTGAAGACTGGATGACTGACAGCTGTCCTTCATGACAACACAAGACACAGAAATCCTCCTCATCAAAAACATGACTTTGGTCTCCGTCCTCATCTGGACTCTCCTCTGCTGCTGCTTCACAGGTAAAGTCCAGAGAATCCAACTCCTCTATCAACATCTGTCCCTCTGAAATGAAGCCCACAAAACCATGACTCTGTTTTATCTTTCTGTCTCTGTGTCCTCAGAGTCCAGAGGTCAGGTCACAGTGACTCAGCCTGGAGCAGTGAGATCTGCTGTAGGAGGCTCAGTCACCATCAACTGTAGAACCAGTCCAGTGGTTTATGGCACATATAATTTAGCCTGGTACCAACAGAGAGATGGAGAAAAACCTAAACTCCTCATTTCCTATGCTTCCACTCGAGCATCAGGGATTCCACGTCGTTTTACAGGCAGTGGATCAAACTCTGACTTCACTCTGAGCATCAGTGGAGTTCAGGCTGAAGATGCAGCAGTTTACTACTGTCAGAGTTTTCATATTATCAACAGTCAGTATGTGTTCACACAGTGAAAAAGCGTCGTACAAAAACCTCCCTCAGTCAAAGTGAACAGAAACTGAACTGACTGCTGCAGCTGGAAGATACTGCAGAGACTGATACAGTTCACTGAGGACACACACACACACACACACACAAACCTAAACCGTGTCCACTATGTCTATATACTGTTTACATGCTAGTATCATATCATGGAGACATTTCTTGGTCCAATTATCTCACACTAAATGTTTATGACTGGTGACGAAATATAAACGTCTTATTCTGTCGTGTCCATCAGTCTCTTCACTGCTGAAATCAGTAGAAACATCAGAATGTAGTGGTATGAGGCACCACTGTTATATTGAACACAGGGTTCTGCTGCACTGACACCCGTTTTAGCTTGTAGCCAATCGTTGCTCAATCCTAGAGTATAAAAGTAGGCCGTGTCCCTCTTCCTGACCTCTAGCTTCCTGCCTCTTCGGCCCGCCCACTGACAGGTCGTTGCATTGCTGCTCGCAGCAGAGCACAGGTAGGCACACTTTAGCGTGCTGTTTGTGTACATTTGTGAGCGTTGTTTTAATTTAACTCAAACCGTAACTGCTTAATAGATCCGGCATCTCCGCCGCGGTTCGAGGCGACATAATGGGTCGTTAACTGCTGCCGACCGGCGCGTAGCCGGCCGGTTGTATGGCGCGTGGTGGCCTACTCCCCCCCGCCACGCCGACCCTCTTCACCCCTCTCCCTCTTTGGAGGGGACGTTAAGTGACCGGACTGAACCGGGGTTTTTGGACGCTAAAGCTGAGTAAGAAGAGCACTATCCGTCATGGATATTTAGCCACGGCTACATGCTACCGCTGCTTCGCTGCCGTCTGCTGCTGCTATGTTTCTGCCCTCCTTGCTGCTTCGGCTTGGTTCAGGGTCCTGTCGGCCGACTGACCGACTTCCTTCCTGTTAACTGACCCTGCTCCCGCTGCTACTGCGCGTGGTGCCGGTTGGTGTGTGTGTGTGTGTGTTTGGCTGCCGCTCGTGTGCGCTGCTACGGGCTCTACCAGGACTTTCAGCTACTCACCCGGACTGCGTGTGTGTGAGTGTGGAGGTAGACAAGGGTTGGTTATATTGTTTTGGTTATGTGTTATGTGATTAATGGTGTAATTTCTTCATTTAGTTTTCATTTGGAATTACTTGTATTATCATTGATTTGTTTAACAGAGCCCTCTTAATTTTGTTCCCCCCCCCCCCCCCAGAGCTGAAGGCCGACGGTGGTGGTGGTGGTCCTCCTGGGTGGTGGTGATCCCCTTGTGTGTGTGTGTGTGACACCCGTTCAAGATTTATTTTGTGTGTACATCACGTTTTTGCTGTGTGAGTGGGGTGCTCTCCTTTTTCTTTTGGACTTCACCTTCCCCCTTTTGACCCCTCCTCCGGCCGGTAAGCCTCAGCCTGTAATCCCCTTCTCCTGGGCTTCCTGTTTATTAATTTCATTTTTGCAAACCTTGTCATCAATTTTAAATAAACTTTTGTATGTGATCATTGAACTCCGTCTCCTACCCTCCCTGAGTGAACGAACCTGAGTGTCCTTTTGATAGGTGATAGTTGACCTTTAGTACGGGTCCTTGGGCCCTAACCCAAGGTGGCGTTGTTGGCGACAAATTTAGTATATAACATAGTAGAAGTAACCCTCGTATTGCCACAAGAATTTCAATCATCTGATCAGAGTCTGACCAACAGAGGTGGATACAGTCATCACCAACAGTTCTCAGGTAAAACTACTGTTACTGTTTAAAACTAGAACTCAAGTGGAAGTAAACATGGTGAACAAAGTAAAAACCTCCTGGAGCTAAACATTGTGTTGAGCTGGAAAAGAGCAGACTGAGCAACATCTCTGACTTGATGATGGTGTGAGAACAGAACAACGTCAGACTGTGATTGTTAAAGAAAAACCTTCATCAGAGTTTGAAGAAAGTTTCATTTAGTTTGGTTATTCTCCTGTTGTGGCTGTATTTTTTTTTTGTTCCCTCACTGTTTGTTATAAAGGCCTGATCTAAGAAGAGCTACTGATGAAACAGAACTTATTTACTAATAAAGGCAAGGTAAGGCAATTTTATTTGTATAGCCCGTTTTTACAAACAGTTTGTCTCCACAGGCTTTACATGGCATCACAACAACATCCTCTGTCCTTAGACCCTCACATCGACTGAGGAAAAACTCCATAGAAGAAATAAAGATGAAATGTCTATTTTTATGCACAAAAAATGTCATTTCACTTTTCAGTCTGACTCTCTTCTTCCTTATTAGTCTGTCCTGATTGAAATAACAGAGTGTAGTGAAGATAGAAAGCAGCAATGTTTAAAACTTCCAGTCAGTCAGTTGTGACAGAAAAATAATGTTACAGTAATGACAATCAATCCAAATATCAGTCAAATAAATGTGTGTGTGCAGGGCAGATGATGTCATTCTGGTGAATAGTATAATGTGAATAGAAACAATACTGTATCATAGAAATATGATGGAATATGATATGTAGTCAATCTTCATGCTGAACGTTGGAGGCCAGTGTTGAAGTCTATCACACAAAATGTATAAAGTTACTAGTCTGTGTGTGTGTGTGTGTGTGTGTCCTCAGTGAACTGTATCAGTCTCTGCAGTATCTTCCAGCTGCAGTTCAGTTTCTGTTCACTTTGACTGAGGGAGGTTTTTGTACGACGCTTTTTCACTGTGTGAACACGTTCTGACCGTTTATCCTGTGAAGACTCTTACAGTAGTAAACTGCTGCATCTTCAGCCTGGACTCTACTGATGCTCAGAGTGAAGTCAGAGTTTGATCCACTTCCTGTAAAACGACCTGGAATCCCTGATTCTCGAGTGGAAGCATAGGAAATGAGGAGTTTAGGTTTTTCTCCATCTCTCTGTTGGTACCAGGCTAAATTATATGTGCCATAAACCGCTGGACTGGTTCTACAGTTGATGGTGACTGAGCCTCCTACAGCAGAGCTCACTGCTCCAGACTGAGTCACTGTGACCTGACCTCTGGACTCTGAGGACACAGAGACAGAAAGATAAAACAGAGTCATGGTTTTGTGGGCTTCATTTCAGAGGGACAGATGTTGATAGAGGAGTTGGATTCTCTGGACTTTACCTGTGAAGCAGCAGCAGAGGAGAGTCCAGATGAGGACGGAGACCAAAGTCATGTTTTTGATGAGGAGGATTTCTGTGTCTTGTGTTGTCATGAAGGACAGCTGTCAGTCATCCAGTCTTCAACTCTCAGGACTATAAACTCTCCCAGAGCACTGGAGCATGGTGCTGCTGATGCAAAGTGGCTCTCTATAGAAATGCTCTGACTGACTCCAACAGGGACTTGGTTTAGTCTGATGAAGCTGATCATCAATAGATCAATTAAATTGATAGAAACAATTGAATCCATCAAAAACCCAGGTTCTGGGCCTTCAGGGATGTCCTAAGTTGTACTAATTTACACATGATACCTTAAGATACAACATGATGATGTGTTGAGGACAGCTCCAGTTGAGTGACTCTGTGTGTTTGCATATGTGTCCTTCCTCTCTGCTCCCAGCCGTTAAGAGGCCAGTGTTGATCAGTGTGTGTCCAGGCCTTTCACAGCCACTGACACCACAGCAGCTCAATGATGATGTCTGTGACTCTACTGCTGGCCATCCTGGGGCTCCTTGTTCAGGGTGAGACTCTCTGCTGAAAACTTTGCTTCAGGATGGAACCAGGTTCACCACAATGATGTTCTGCTATGATGGAGAAACACTGAAACCAGCAGCATTGACCTTCTTCCATCTATTCTCCATGTTAAAGAAATGATCCTCTTCTGTTTGGATGTTGATCTTTCTCCAAGATGGATTTGTCTCAACAACTCTTCTCCTCTTGTTCATGTTTTCCAGGTTCATCAGGAGACATCATCCTGACTCAGACTCCTGGATCTCAAGCTGTTGTTCCTGGTCAGACTGTTTCTATCAGATGTCAAGCCAGTGAAAGTGTTGAGCATAGTGGTAAGAAGTGGTTGAACTGGTACCTTCAGAAACCTGGAGAAGCTCCTAAACTCCTGATTTATAGAGCTAATGGTCGACAGTCAGGAGTTTCAGATCGTTTTACTGGACAGGCATCTAGTGTTACTGACTACACTCTGACCATCAGTGGAGTTCAGGATGAAGACTCAGGAGTTTACTACTGTGGGCAGAGTTTTTTCATACCGTTCACACAGTGAAAAAGCGTCGTACAAAAACCTCCCTCAGCTGCAGAGGAACTGATCTGACTCAACAGCTGCACTGAAACTAAAATAATACAAGTTGAACTAAATCATAGTTAATAATGATCCATTATGAACATTTAACACTAAATACTTGACACAAAAATGATTCACTGTTACTAGACTGATATAAAAAGAGTTTGAAACAATCTGCTCTATATGAACAAAAACCTCAAGTGAAGTTTGATGACATGAACACTGAAAGAAAGAATATAGATTTTTCTCATAATTGTATTTCATGAACATGAACTCATTTTTTGATTAACTAAGTTGTGAAATTTTACTGAAATACAATTAAATAAATATAGATTTATTCATAGGCTATATTCACATACGATAATTACTTGTTATTTGACTGTTAGACATTTTCAGTCAAGCTCTGCTTTGTGTTTCCAGAACAACGAGAATTTTTCAGTTTTCTTATTTCTTTACTTTTCTCAGTTTATTCATGTGTCTTTGTTTTTCAGCTCATCAGATGATGCATGTGTAAATATCTGTGATTGAGAATAGCAACAATAGAGGAAATACTTGAAAGCATTATATTGATACTGATCAATTAATCAAAGATAAGTTCTTGCTGAGTTTATACACACTACAGGATGAACTTACAGTTTGGGTGGACAACTTTTTTTCATCATCCTAAACTTTCTCCCTGAACTCATCACACAGGAACAATAAGTCGTCATGGACACGTTAAATGAAAACACATGAAAACAAATGATGTGATGATCAGATTTTTATTATGTGTAAAAACAGAAACAACATTGAAACACTGAGAGAAGCTGGTAAATATTGTTAGTGAAACATGTGAAATCAAAGAGAGAGAGAGCAGGAGCAGAGTAAAACCAGTATGAGAGTCCCAGTGAGTCAGCTCAGGACTGGGGACACTGGTCTCTCCTCAGAGTCTCTGAGAGCGGAGACTGGGAGCCCTGGGTGGCCTCACAGGTCACAGAGCCCAGCTTCCTCCACTGGTCTGCAGGGAGCCTCAGGGTGCTGCTCCAGCTGTAGAGGCCGTCCTTCCCCAGCACCCCGGGGCTCCTGCTCTCCTCCCAGCTGCTGCTGCTGCTGCCGTCCACCTTCCAGACCAGACTCCAGTCTGAGGGGAAGCCCTTGTTGGCCAGGCACATGAGCGTGGCCTTCCCCTGCTGCTGCAGCTCCTCACTGGAGGGGGGCAGCACCGTCAGGGTGGGGCGGGTATCACCTATAGGAGACACAGAGCACAACGTGTCAATCCAACAGCAGCCACTTGGACACCTTTACTGTGTGAGAGCTGCTTTTGTCCTTGAAGGAGTTTCTGTCAGATGTTTTTCTGCTCCACCAGTCACTCACTCACTCACACATTGTTTCACTTCCCTTTAAAAACCTCTCATGCACATCAGCACAGAAAGAGTCCTCATATGAGTGAAATATATCAAAGTACACTGAACTGAAGAAGCTGATTTTACATTTCAACTGCTGCATTTACTGCACTTTATATTACACAAATAAATACGATTTTTTAAAATATAATAGATTTAACATAAGTCATAGTCCATTCATAATCCAACACATTTACTATCAAGATCACCACAGTTAATCAGATCTACTGTTAAAGGACATTATGAGCCACAAATAAGTGACGACCACATTTAAACATCAGACATCTATGAATCCAAAAGAAACCAACAGCCTCAGAAAACTCCAGTCTCACTGTTCACAATCATTTCAACTCAACTTCCAAACTGTTTCAAATGTAATGTAAGTCGAGTGAAGCTGCTCTGAGTTCAGCTTCATGTGTTAAACAGGAGAAATGAAGAATCAAACAGATTTTACAGTGATCTGGATCAGCTTAGTGGAAATGTATATCTGCTCCAAATGTTCACTGACAGAAATTAGAAGCTGAACTGATGAGACAATATTGAAGATTTGATGAGAAACTTACTTCCAACATCCAGTCTGGTTCCTCCACCAAAAGTCCACCACAGTGATACAAAGTGACTGAGTGGTCGTACAAAAACCTCTCAGTGTAGAGAGACACGGCTCTGACTCTGTCTGACTCAACTACAACTACAAGTCCTCAAGTTTCTGTCGTCCAAACATCTGATGACATGATTTCTATTATGGACCAAAACACTGATAATGTGCTGATTTATAATTTACACTTTAAAGACAAAACTCTAGTTTCTGATGTCAACAGAAAATTCAGGGGAAAAAAAGTGTAAATGAAGACGTGAAATAACATATTTAGATTCTAGATAAAAAAAACAAAGAGTGATTGGATAAAATACATGAAAAATTGAACTTACTTCCAACATCCAGTCTGGTTCCTCCACCGAACGTGTACCACAGTGATACAAAGTGACTGAGCCGTCGTACAAAAACCTCTCACTGTAGAGAGACACGGCTCTCTGACTCTGACAACAACAAACTCTAATAAATCACTTCCTGTTTTTTTCAAAATGTTGAAAATTAACAATTGATAATATTTCTCTGAATTATAATTGTTTTTAAATATTTTAATTTTTCAATATATTTCCAACAAACGGTGGTCTTTCTAGCATTACATACAAACAGACAAAATTTGGTTTTATAATAAATGTATTGGTAGATCTGAATGAAAATTCACAAAAGCACATTCAGTGTCAGCTTTTCAATCAATACCCTAATCAATTAATTGATCTATTGATCATCAGCATCATCAGACTGATCCCAGTCCCTGTTGGAGTCAGTCAGAGCATTTCCATAGAGAGCCACTTTGCATCAGCAGCACCATGCTCCAGTGCTCTGGGAGAGTTTATAGTCCTGAGAGTTGAAGACTGGATGACTGACAGCTGTCCTTCATGACAACACAAGACACAGAAATCCTCCTCATCAAAAACATGACTTTGGTCTCCGTCCTCATCTGGACTCTCCTCTGCTGCTGCTTCACAGGTAAAGTCCAGAGAATCCAACTCCTCTATCAACATCTGTCCCTCTGAAATGAAGCCCACAAAACCATGACTCTGTTTTATCTTTCTGTCTCTGTGTCCTCAGAGTCCAGAGGTCAGGTCACAGTGACTCAGTCTGGAGCAGTGAGATCTGCTGTAGGAGGCTCAGTCACCATCAACTGTAGAACCAGTCAGAGTGTTTATTATAGCAGGCCAGACCACTGTTTAGCCTGGTACCAACAGAGAGATGGAGAAAAACCTAAACTCCTCATTTACGATGCTTCCACTCGAGCATCAGGGATTCCAGGTCGTTTTACAGGCAGTGGATCAAACTCTGACTTCACTCTGAGCATCAGTGGAGTCCAGGCTGAAGATGCAGCAGTTTACTACTGTCAGAGTTTTCACTATATCAACAGTCAGCAAGTGTTCACACAGTGAAAAAGCGTCGTACAAAAACCTCCCTCAGTCAAAGGGAACAGAAACTGAACTGACTGCTGCAGCTGGAAGATACTGCAGAGACTGATAGTTCACTGAGGACACACACACACACACACACACACACACACACACACACACACACACACACACACACACACACACACACACACACAGTTTACATCTTCATCTGTTGTAGCAGAACTATTTTTCTTTCCTTTCTTTCTCACATTTTTCTACATTGACACTTTCCACAAAACACATTCCATTCTGTCTCTGCTCTCTGAAGCAGCTGTCCACAACAATGAACACATTACATTCATTACACTCTCACTGAATAGAGTCAACAAGGCAATATGCACTTCACTCACAATTGTCATTACAAATTTACACATTTTCTTTGAAAATAACACAATAATGAAAAATCTGAATCTTGCAGGTTAAACTTTGAATCTACCAACACCACATGACTATTACAGAGATGGGGACTCGAGTTTGCGACTCAAACTCGAGTCGCACTTACTGTAAGTCGCACCCACAGAGACTTCAGACTTGACTTGGACTCGTGCCCAAAAGACTTCAGACTCGACTCGGACTCGTGTTTTGAGACTCGTGAACAATCTTTATTTTTTTTGGCTCGTGCCTCCCTCCTGACAGGCTGACCGACAATCTTTTTTTTTTTGCCGTTAACACACCACTAGCGGAGCAGCGCCACATGGCCGGTAACGTTATTCAGATGGAGGTTAGATCTTCATATTGAACTCCTACAGAGTGCAGCCCAACACCAGAGTCTAAAGAGAGAGGAGCAGCAGAGCTCCTCTGACAGCGCAGTCAGCTGCTGCGGGTGATGACAGATGACTGTGAACTGGCTTTTTTTTAATAGCGGCACCGTCCGTAGCCTACATGTGAGGTACAACGTCCGTTTGTTGTCAGACCTTCCTTCACGGGGACTAGCTGCTGCATAACTGGCACATATCAGGCTACTGTAGGCTAAATCCTCCTGTTTATTTATGTTTTTGCTGCGAAATATGACTGAAGGCCCGTATGGAAGTCTGGACGTGTTGACACGCCCCCATGAGTTGACGGAGCTAATTAAAAAAATAATAACAACCAGTTCTTCTCTCAGAAACATGCGGTTCCAGAAAGGTTTTGCTGCACATAAAGATGTGAGCTATCCAGATCTTATGACCTATAATTAACAGCGTAAATCATTTTCCATGTTGTTCATCTGGGTTTTCTGAATTCAACAAAGCAAAAAAAAGAGAAAAGGCCAGTGCAGAGGGGCATAGCAGCCTTGATTCTTTCTTGACTCAGAATACAGTTTCCTTTAAAGGAAAGCTTTCATTCTGTGTTTTCTTCATATTGCATTGCAATATCCTGTTTAAAGCGATCATATAATAAACAACTAATCAATACTGTATAGATAAAGGAGTGATAATAACCTACAGTAAATCTCTTAGATATAGCTGTGCAGTATCTTTAGTAGACCGGTGAGCAGCAGATGATAGAAGGGTCATTACAACCAGAAGAGACAGGAGACTTTTATTTTTTAGAGACTTGAGACTTGACTTGGACTTGTGACCAAAGACTTGAGACCTGATGAAGTCTCACCCCTCAAAGACTTGAGACTTGACTTGGACTTGCAAAAAAAGACTTGTGAACATCTCTGCTATATCACACTGGAATCATTCAGCACCATTAACCTATATAGTTACATCATCTGCATACAGATGAACCCTAACCTTCTGTACCATTGACCGACACAGTCCAAACTATCAACACCTCTGTTGATCAACTGACTGTCTCACTAACAGCTTCTGATGCTCTCATAACCGGTTCACTGGCTGTTGTGGTCTCCACTTGGCTGAGTATAGAAGGTGTGGGTTGTTCAAGACTGAACGTTCAACTGCACAAATGTTGTTGGTTTTTAATCAGCGACAAAGATCCAACATACAATTTGTGAGAGTTGTGTTTTAAGTGGTACAGCTCTATGTTCAGACCGTGTGTTGTGAGGAGGACACAGCATGATGTGTTGAGGACAGCTCCAGTTGAGTGACTCTGTGTGTTTGCATATGTGTCCTTCCTCTCTGCTCCCAGCCGTTAAGAGGCCAGTGTTGATCAGTGTGTGTCCAGGCCTTTCACAGCCACTGACACCACAGCAGCTCAATGATGATGTCTGTGACTCTACTGCTGGCCACCCTGGGGCTCCTTGTTCAGGGTGAGACTCTCTGCTGAAAACTTTGCTTCAGGATGGAACCAGGTTCACCACAATGATGTCCTGCTATGATGGAGAAACACTGAAACCAGCAGCATTGACCTTCTTCCATCTATTCTCCATGTTCAAGAAATGATCCTCTTCTGTTTGGATGTTGATCTTTCTCCAAGATGGATTTGTCTCAATAACTTGTTCATGTTTTCCAGGTTCATCAGGAGAAATCATCCTGACTCAGACTCCTGGATCTCAGTCTGTTGTTCCTGGTCAGACTGTTTCGATCAGATGTCAAACTAGTCAGAGTGTTAGTGACTGGATCCACTGGTACCTTCAGAAACCTGGAGAAGCTACTAAATTCCTGATATATAGAGCTACAACCCGTCAGTCTGGAGTTTCAGATCGTTTCATTGGAAGTGGATCTGGGACTGACTTCACTCTGACCATCAGTGGAGTTCAGGCTGAAGACTCAGGAGTTTACTCCTGTCAGCAGGGTTACAGACCGTTCACACAGTGAAAAAGCGTCGTACAAAAACCTCCCTCAGCTGCAGAGGAACTGATCTGACTCAACAGCTGCACTGAAACTAAAATAATACAAGTTGAACTAAATCATAGTTAATAATGATCCATTATGAACATTTAACACTAAATACTTGACACAAAAATGATTCACTGTTACTAGACTGATATAAAAAGAGTTTGAAACAATCTGCTCTACATGAACAAAAACCTCAAGTGAAGTTTGATGACATGAACACTGAAAGAAAGAATATAGATTTTTCTCATAATTGTATTTCATAAACATGAACTCATTTTTTGATTAACTAAGTTGTGAAATTTTACTGAAATACAATTAAATATCATAGATTTATTCATGGGCTATATTCACATACGATAATTACTTGTTATTTGACTGTTAGACATTTTCAGTCATGCTCTGCTTTGTGTTTCCAGAACAACGAGAATTTTTCAGTTTTCTTATTTCTTTACTTTCCTTAGTTTATTCATGTGTCTTTGTTTTTCAGCTCATCAGATGATGCATGTGTAAATATCTGTGATTGAGAATAGCAACAATAGAGGAAACACTTGAAAGCATTATATTGATACTGATCAATTAATCAATGATAAGTTCTTGCTGAGTTTATACACACCTACAGCATGAACTTACAGTTTGGGTGGACAACTTTTTTTTCATCATCCTAAACTTTCTCCCTGAACTCATCACACAGAAACAATAAGTCGTCATAGACACGTCAAATGAAAACACATGAAAACAAATGTGATGATCAGATTTTTATTATGTGTAAAAACAGAAACAACATTGAAACACTGAGAGAAGCTGGTAAATATTGTTAATGAAACTCGTGAAATCAAAGAGAGAGAGAGCAGGAGCAGAGTAAAACCAGTATCAGAGTCCCAGTGAGTCAGCTCAGGACTGGGGACACTGGTCTCTCCTCAGAGTCTCTGAGAGCGGAGACTGGGAGCCCTGGGTGGCCTCACAGGTCACAGAGCCCAGCTTCCTCCACTGGTCTGCAGGGAGCCTCAGGGTGCTGCTCCAGCTGTAGAGGCCGTCCTTCCCCAGCACCCCGGGGCTCCTGCTCTCCTCCCAGCTGCTGCTGCTGCTGCCGTCCACCTTCCAGACCAGACTCCAGTCTGAGGGGAAGCCCTTGTTGGCCAGGCACATGAGCGTGGCCTTCCCCTGCTGCTGCAGCTCCTCACTGGAGGGGGGCAGCACCGTCAGGGTGGGGCGGGTATCACCTATAGGAGACACAGAGCACAACGTGTCAATCCAACAGCAGCCACTTGGACACCTTTACTGTGTGAGAGCTGCTTTTGTCCTTGAAGGAGTTTCTGTCAGATGTTTTTCTGCTCCACCAGTCACTCACTCACTCACACATTGTTTCACTTCCCTTTAAAAACCTCTCATGCACATCAGCACAGAAAGAGTCCTCATATGAGTGAAATATATCAAAGTAAATGAAGAAGCTGATTTTACATTTCAACTGCTGCATTTTACTGCACTTTATATTACAAAAATAAACATGGTTTTTAAAATATAATACATTTAAAATATTATTTCTACAAAGTCATAGTCCATTCATAATCCAACACATTTACTATCAAGATCACCACAGTTAATCAGATCTACTGTTAAAGGACATTATGAATCACAAATAAGTGACGACCACATTTAAACATCAGACATCTATGAATCCAAAAGAAACCAACAGCCTCAGAAAACTTCAGTCTCACTTTTCACAATCATTTCAACTCAACTTCCAAACGGTTTCAAATGTAAAGACTAAATGTAACAAAACATGTTTTTACAGCAGGATAGTTGTTCTTGAATGTCACCTGCTCTTCACATTGTTCACATTTCATTAATGAAGTGGAACATGTGAAAAGAAAAGTCGAGTGAAGCTGCTCTGAGTTCAGCTTCATGTGTTAAACAGGAGAAATGAAGAATCAAACAGATTTTACAGTGATCTGGATCAGCCCAGTGGAAATTTATATCTGCTACAAATGTTCACTGACAGAAATTAGAAGCTGAACTGATGAGACAATATTGAAGATTTGATGAGAAACTTACTTCCAACATCCAGTCTGGTTCCTCCACCAAAAGTCCACCACAGTGATACAAAGTGACTGAGTGGTCGTACAAAAACCTCTCAGTGTAGAGAGACACGGCTCTGACTCTGTCTGACTCAACTACAACTACAAGTCCTCAAGTTTCTGTCGTCCAAACATCTGATGACATGATTTCTATTATGGACCAAAACACTGATAATGTGCTGATTTATAATTTACACTTTAAATAAAAAACTCTAGTTTCTGATGTCGGCAGAAAATTTCATTAATTTTTTTTTTTAAAGGAAGACATAATATGACATATTTAGATTATAGATAAAAAATGAAAGTGTGACTGGATAAAAGACATGAAAAATTAAACTTACTTCCAACATCCAGTCTGGTTCCTCCACCGAACGTGTACCACAGTGATACAAAGTGACTGAGCCGTCGTACAAAAACCTCTCACTGTACAGAGACACGGCTCTCTGACTCTGACAACAACAAACTCTAATAAATCACTTCCTGTTTTTCAAAATGTTGAAAACTAACAATTTATAATATTTCTCTGAATTATAATTCTTATTAAATATTTTTATTTTTCAATATGTTTCCAACTAAAGGTGATCTTTCTAGCATTAGATACAAACAGACAAAATTAGGTTTTAGAATAAATTTATTTGTAGATATTAATGAAAATTCACAAAAACACATTCAGTGTCAGCTTTTCAATCAGTACCCTAATCAATTAATTGATCTATTGATCATCAGCAGGATCAGATTGATCCCAGTCCCTGTTGGAGTCAGTCAGAGCATTTCCATAGAGAGCCACTTTGCATCAGCAGCACCATGCTCCAGTGCTCTGGGAGAGTTTATAGTCCTGAGAGTTGAAGACTGGATGACTGACAGCTGTCCTTCATGACAACACAAGACACAGAAATCCTCCTCATCAAAAACATGACTTTGGTCTCCGTCCTCATCTGGACTCTCCTCTGCTGCTGCTTCACAGGTAAAGTCCAGAGAATCCAACTCCTCTATCAACATCTGTCCCTCTGAAATGAAGCCCACAAAACCATGACTCTGTTTTATCTTTCTGTCTCTGTGTCCTCAGAGTCCAGAGGTCAGGTCACAGTGACTCAGTCTGGAGCAGTGAGCTCTGCTGTAGGAGGCTCAGTCACCATCAACTGTAGAACCAGTCAGAATGTTTATTATAGCAGAAGCTACTCCACCCACCTCTTAGCCTGGTACCAACAGAGAGATGGAGAAAAACCTAAACTCCTCATTTACTGGGCTTCCACTCGAGCATCAGGGATTCCAGGTCGTTTTACAGGCAGTGGATCAAACTCTGACTTCACTCTGAGCATCAGTGGAGTCCAGGCTGAAGATGCAGCAGTTTACTACTGTCAGAGTCTTCATGAAATCAACAGTAAGGACGTGTTCACACAGTGAAAAAGCATCGTACAAAAACCTTCCTCAGTCAAAGGGAACAGAAACTGAACTGACTGCTGCAGCTGGAAGATACTGCAGAGACTGATACAGTTCACTGAGAACACACACACACACACACACACTCACACGCAGTTTACGTCTTCATCTGTTGTAGCAGAACTATTTTTCTTTCCTTTCTTTCTCACATTTTTCTACATTGACACTTTCCACGAAACACATTCCGTTCTGTTTCTGCTCTTTGAAGCAGCTGTCCACAACAATGAACACATTACATTCATTACACTCTCACTGAATAGAGTCAACAAGGCAATATGCACTTCACTCACAATTGTCATTACAAATTTACACATTTTCTTTGAAAATAACACAATAATGAAAAATCTGAATCTTGCAGGTTAAACTTTGAATCTACCAACACCACATGACTATATCACACTGCAATCATTCAGCACCATTAACCTATATAGTTACATCATCTGCATACAGATGAACCCTAACCTGCTGTACCATTGACCTACACAGTCCAAACTATCAACACCTCTGTTGATCAACTGACTGTCTCACTAACAGCTTCTGATGCTCTCATAACCAGGTTCACTGGCTGCTGTGGCCTCCAATAGGCTGAGTATAGAAGGTGATGTTCAAGACTGAACGTTCAACTACTCAAATGTTGTTGGTTTTTAATCAGCGACAAAGATCCATCATACACTTTGTGACAGATTAGTTTTAAATGGAGCAGCTCTATGTTCAGACCGTGTGTTGTGAGGAGGACACAGCATGATGTGTTGAGGACAGCTCCAGTTGAGTGACTCTGTGTGTTTGCATATGTGTCCTTCCTCTCTGCTCCCAGCCGTTAAGAGGCCAGTGTTGATCAGTGTGTGTCCAGGCCTTTCACAGCCACTGACACCACAGCAGCTCAATGATGATGTCTGTGACTCTACTGCTGGCCACCCTGGGGCTCCTTGTTCAGGGTGAGACTCTCTGCTGAAAACTTTGCTTCAGGATGGAACCAGGTTCACCACAATGATGTTCTGCTATGATGGAGAAACACTGAAACCAGCAGCATTGACCTTCTTCCATCTATTCTCCATGTTCAAGAAATGATCCTCTTCTGTTTGGATGTTGATCTTTCTCCAAGATGGATTTGTCTCAATAACTCTTCTCCTCTTGTTCATGTTTTCCAGGTTCATCAGGAGACAAAATCCTGACTCAGAGTCCTGGATCTCAAGCTGTTGTTCCTGGTCAGACTGTTTCTATGAGATGTCAAGCCAGTGAAAGTGTTGAGCATAGTGGTAAGAAGTGGTTGAACTGGTACCTTCAGAAACCTGGAGAAGCTCCTAAACTCCTGATTTATAAAGCTAATGGTCGACAGTCTGGAGTTTCAGATCGTTTTACAGGACAGGCATCTAGTGTTACTGACTTCACTCTGACCATCAGTGGAGTTCAGGATGAAGACTCAGGAGTTTACTACTGTCAGCAGAGTGGTTTCATACCGTTCACACACTGGAAAAGCGTCGTACAAAAACCTCCCTCAGCTGCAGAGGAACTGATCTGACTCAACAGCTGCACTGAAACTAAAACAATACAAGTTGAACTAAATCATAGTTAATAATGATCCATTATGAACATTCAACACTAAATACTTGACACAAAATAGAGATATAGATATATAGATTTTTTTTTTTTTTATATATATATATAGATTTTTCTCACAATTGTATTTCATGAACATAAACTCATTTTTTGATTAAATTAGTTGTGAAATTTTACTGATATACGTACAACTAGATTTATTCATATATTCACATATGATAATTAGGCTACTTGTTATTTGACTGTTAGACATATTAGCCATGCTCTGCTTTGTGTTTCAACGTGAATTTTTCAGTTTTCTAATTACTTTTCTCAGTTTGTTTAGGTGTCTTTGTTTTTCAGCTCATCAGATGATGCATGTGTAATAGGGGTGTAACGGTACACAAAAGTCACGGTTCGGTACGTACCTCGGTTCAGGGGTCACGGTTCGGTACGGTTTCGGTACAACAGACACTATTGAATGTAAAACTAAAATCTGTCTTGTGTTATAAAAGTAAAAAAAAAATTGAATATAAAATTAAACAAGTGCATTAGGAGTGTTATCATGCCATTCATTAATTCTAGAGGGAAAAAAACTTGCACTTGACAACTGACAGCTATTACAAACAAAACAAAACAAGAAACTAACATCAATGTTGGTTTACACAGTTAATTTAGACTAGATGCCAGTTACTTTGGTGATGTTTCTGGTCCTGTCTGTGTTCATGTCAAGAGGCTTAAAAGCAGCGGGATAAGTTGTTGCACACAAGTTGTCTTTTTCCCTGCACCAGTGATTGACATGTGGGTGGCAGGGAGAGGGGGGGGCGAACATGCGCTAACGTGTTTGATGCGTTTCTAGCGACGCAGCGCGCATCCGTGAAACATCGCCGACGGACTTTGTCCGGTCGACCTTACAGTCTATGCGGTGGTCGCAAGCTGCTTACACAGTCTATGGTCGCGAGCCGTCGCCGCTGCCGTCGCTGTTGTGTTTGATTGAGAAGCCAGACGGTGACAAGAATGAAGCAGCAGCTCCTCTAACTTCACACTCTCATCACTTCTCTTCTTCGTCTGTTATGGCGGTTGTGGCAGCTTCGAGGCTCATTACCGCCACCTAGATTGCGGAGTGAGGCCTCGACTTTTTTTTTTTTTTTTTTTTAATATTCACTCAGACGTATTCGTCGTGTGACTGTGTGCACCGAACCGTGACCCCCGTACCGTGACGGCACGGGACGAATACATATACCGTTACACCCCTAATGTGTAAATATCTGTGATTGAGAATAGCAACAATAGAGGAAACACTTGAAAGCATTATATTGATACTGATCAATTCATCAATAATGACAAGATCTTACTGAGTTTATACACACTGTAAAGGCCAGTATTACTGCCATCTAGTGGTCAGTTTTCTGGGGTATAAAATGGAGGAGGCCACTGTCACCTGTAAGCTCTTCATGTGGGTGTGTGCGCTCACCTGTGCGCATCACCACCATCTTCCCTTTGTTCTCCCCTGGTTGGCTCAGTGTTTGTGCTGCTGGCTTTGTTTGAAGCATGTCCGTGGCTCGTTGAGTGAGTTTTCTTTGTTGAATTATTTGTAATTTTTGTGTTGGTGCAGGTTCCCTTATAGTTTGGTTTTGTTCTGTTATCAGGAGACAGTGACACACAGTATAGACGGCACCTTCCATCCTCCTATTAGCCCCTTGGTTTGTGGAACAAGGTGTGTATCTTAATTTTGGGCCAGTACTTTATTTTTGATGTTTTGTTTTATTTTTGTTTTGTGGTGATGCCGTTCAAATTATATTTTTATTCCTTAAATAAGGTTTTAGTGATTTTGTAATGGGTTAATAAAATGTAGTTTTGTTTGTTTGTTTTTTTTTTATAGAAATTGGGTGCTTTTGAATCTGTGTTGGGGAAGTGGTATGTGAAGTGCAATGTGTTAAACTTTTTCTTCTTGTGTTTTTTGTATATTCCCTCAGTTTTCACGGTGCTATACCAAAGCAATAAACTCATGCACCCGTAAGGAACTCTCCGCCTCCTTTATTGGGAACCAAGGGCCGCTACAGTGAAAACTTGACCATCACGTCCGAGCCATCCTCGTCGTCCTTTGTCAGCAGCCGACACAGCCCACGCAGCCTGCACTTTGGCACACACGCAGTAAATGAACAGTAACCCATCTTCTAAAGGTACAGCCAAATGCAGTAAGAGACACTGGACTGAAATAATAAAGAAACGGGAGAAAGAAAGAAAATGGAGCAACGCACTGAATGTTGTTTTTGAGTTAAATGTCAAGAATAAACATGAAGTAGAAATTAAATGTTTCAAGGGTTAAGAGTTATATACACGGTAAAGGCCACAGTAGCCCATGTATTTTATCCGTGAATGATACACTTACAATGTCTCTTTACATGAAAATGTTGAAAGGGTAAAGAGCAATATAAGTTTTTATGCTCATAGTTGTTGTGTGTTCATTTGGCTACAGTTATGATATTTTATTGTTAAATAATGTGTGAAGACATCACCTTGTGAACTAAATGAACCACAGCCCAGATATCTGAACACAAACCTTTAATACAACAAGCCTCATAAAATGTCACTCAAATCACAAAAGATGGACAACATTAACGGTCAATCATCCAGGTCCAGCTCCCGTGAAAGAACTTTAACAGACAAGGGTCGGGAGCTGCGAGAAGAGAGGGCTAAACAACATGAGAAAGACTTCAGTAAAGCATACAGCTTTTGGAAACAAATAGCAAGAGACTCCAGGACAAAACTGAAGGCATTTTGTACACTGGACGACCTCGACAATATTCAACAAAACATAAAAACTGAACATGACACAGTGTGTGAACTACTGTATATGAGCCTATCAGACGCAACTGTACTTCCACCCCAGAAATCACCAAGAAAATGGATGCCTGCATCTCCCTCACAGCTGAGATTTGTGACATTGTGTGTAAAAGAAAAGGAACTATTGAAAATATGTTTAATGATGAATTGGAAAAGGAGAGGGTGAGGGAGATACTAAACAAAAATGAATATGGCTCCATTTTTGGATATACTAACACAGAAACAGTAATCTCGGAGGTGCCCTCTAATAAACAAGCTGAATATGAAGCAGGTCCCTCAGTAAAACCCGAAAAGGTGGGAGCAATGCAGAAAACAAAGACACCTTCAGTCCACTCTTCTCTCTCCATGGTCTCTAGCAAACGAGCGGAGGCCGAAGCAGAGCTCTTAGTAAAATTGGAAAAGGCAAAGGCAATGCAGAAAATACAAGCTGAACAAGCAAAATTGTGCCAAATGGAAAATGAATGGAAACTGAGTGAAGCAAGAATGGTGGCAGAAATAAAACAGAAGGAGGCTGAAATGCACTTAAAACGAGAAGAAGGGAAACTGAGATTAAAACAGCTAGAAGTTGAAAATGAGGTGGAAATAGCAGCAGCCCGGGTAAGAGCCTATAAAAATCTTGAAGGCAGCGTGAAGAATCAGGAAGAAGAGAGTGGACCTGCCGAGACGCATCATAGGATGGAGTTCAGCTATCCACTAAACCCACAGGACACGCCTTTTCAACTTCAGACACCTCCTCCAATGACAGGTCAAGACACAGTCAATCTAGCCCAAGCTATTGCAAGCTCCTTGAGTGTAACCAGGCTGTCTCCCCCTGAACCATTAACATTCTCTGGCGACCCTTTAAAATTTATTGACTGGAAGATCTCCTTCATGGCACTTATTGACCAGAAGCCCCTCCCAGCTTGTGAAAAGATGCTCTATCTCAAACACTATCTTGCAGGAGAAGCACGCAAGGCTGTTGAGGGATTCTTTTACAGAAATTCTGAAGATGCCTATCACAGTGCTTTGGCTTTGTTGCAGGAGAGATATGGAAATCCTTTCATCGTTCAGAGGGCCTTCCGCGACAAACTTTCGAAATGGCCCAAAATCAGTGCAAGTGACCCTTTAGCCCTCAGAGAATTTGCAGACTTCTTAAAAGGCTGTGCTGAGGCTATGCCCCATGTTAAAGGGCTAGCCATCTTAAATGATTGTGAGGAAAATCACAAACTACTTCAGAAATTGCCAGACTGGATTGTACGCAGATGGAGCAGAATTGTTGTAGATGAGTTGGATGTGTCTGGTGACTACCCAAGCTTTTCTCATTTTACAGATTTTATGCAAAAGGAAGCTCGGATAGCATGTAACCCCATTGCATCCCCATTTTTGATTAATTTCAAAGTCATGGATGACAGATCACCCAAAAGAGCAAACACTTTAAATACAAGTACTCAGTCTAACAACTCCTCTGCTGTGGTACATGGAACATCGTATTTTAAGCCCAAACCACCTTGCCCAGTCTGTGAGAACGAAATGCATGGAATCGCTAAATGCCCTACCTTCGCAGAAAGAACCATTGAAGAAAAAAGGCAATTTATTCGAGAAAACCAACTTTGTTTTGGCTGCCTGTGGAAGGGGCATGTTGCAAAGGATTGCAAAAGGCGACACACATGTGGCACATGTGGCCGCCAACATCCGACCTGCCTTCATGAAGAGAAGGGGGCCGCATTGATGGCAGCCTTGGAACCAAATTCCAATCCCATCGAAGATGACAGAAGTCAGGAAGTCCACAATGCTCTGTCCCACACCGTGACTCGAAGTTCTGCCTCCACCTCTAATATTGTGCCTGTATTTTTGTCATCAGTGAAAGAGCCAAGAAAAGAGATACTCACTTATGCTTTATTGGATGCACAGAGCGATTCAACCTTTATTTTGGAAGATTTGCTGAATAGACTTAATGTGAATGCATTGTCAGTCCAATTGAAATTAAGCACAATGACAGCTGTCAACACTGTCGTAGAGAGCAAGATTGCCCACGGTCTTCAAATTAGAGGAATTTGCTCTGAAACCCAAATTCAGTTGCATAAGGCTTATTCTAGGGATTTTATCCCAGTAGATAGATCGCATATCCCAACTGCCAAGACAGCCCTGCAGTGGCCACATCTGAGACACCTGGCGGACAAACTTTCACCACTGCAGGACTGTGAAGTGGGGCTGCTGATTGGATATGATTGCCCATCAGCACTGGCACCTCTGGAGGTCATCAGAGGTGTTGGAAATGAACCTTTTGCACAGAGAACAGAGCTTGGGTGGAGTATAACAGGATCGTCTAATCTCCATATCGAAAGATCGGACACCCAGAGTTTTGTACACAGAGTTGCAGTGAAGGAAATGCCAATGCCATCAGCCACTGCTGATCTTAATATTCTTGAAATGGACTTAAATGAAAGGGGACACAAAGACAAGTATGTGTCACAAGACAAGGATCACTTCTTCCAACTCCCTAGTAACAACGTAAGGCAGAGAGACGACGCACATTATGGGATCCCCCTCCCCTTTAAGAGCAGCACTCCATCCTCATTACCAAATAACAAAGGGTTGGCTATTGTTCACCTGCAACCAAAGTCTTGTGGAGTCTCCCTTAGTGGTGCTCTTCTGCCTGGTCCAGACCCAATTAACTCATTGGTGGGAGTCCTTTGTCGCATTCAGAAGGAAGCTGTGGCTGTGGTGTGTGATATTAAAGGGATGTTTCTTCTGTTTTCTGTCCCACTTGGAGTACAGAACTATCAGAGGGTTCTTTGGTGGGAGCATGGAGATCAGAAATCATCAGAGAAACCCACAGCCGTTGAAAGGCTTATCCAGAAGTTGTTGTTCCTTTTTGAGAATGATTGACTCTGCGTTCTATTGTTATGGTGGCCTGTTAAGATTGTAATTCAATGCAAGTATGTCAAAGTGATGAATCTGAGCTTTCAAGTATCGTAATTTATTATTTAAAAATCATGTATGATTCTTGTGGTAATAAATTCATCATGCATGATTGGTGGGAGTGTAAAGGCCAGTATTACTGCCATCTAGTGGTCAGTTTTCTGGGGTATAAAATGGAGGAGGCCACTGTCACCTGTAAGCTCTTCCTGTGGGTGTGTGCGCTCACCTGTGCGCATCACCACCATCTTCCCTTTGTTCTCCCCTGGTTGGCTCAGTGTTTGTGCTGCTGGCTTTGTTTGAAGCATGTCCGTGGCTCGTTGAGTGAGTTTTCTTTGTTGAATTATTTGTAATTTTTGTGTTGGTGCAGGTTCCCTTATAGTTTGGTTTTGTTCTGTTATCAGGAGACAGTGACACACAGTATAGACGGCACCTTCCATCCTCCTATTAGCCCCTTGGTTTGTGGAACAAGGTGTGTATCTTAATTTTGGGCCAGTACTTTATTTTTGATGTTTTGTTTTATTTTTGTTTTGTGGTGATGCCGTTCAAATTATATTTTTATTCCTTAAATAAGGTTTTAGTGATTTTGTAATGGGTTAATAAAATGTAGTTTTGTTTGTTTTTTTTTAATAGAAATTGGGTGCTTTTGAATCTGTGTTGGGGAAGTGGTATGTGAAGTGCAATGTGTTAAACTTTTTCTTCTTGTGTTTTTTGTATATTCCCTCAGTTTTCACGGTGCTATACCAAAGCAATAAACTCATGCACCCGTAAGGAACTCTCCGCCTCCTTTATTGGGAACCAAGGGCCGCTACACACACTACAGGATGAACTTACAGTTTGTGTGGACAACTTTTTTTTCATCATTCTAGACTTTCTCCCTAAACTCATCACACAGAAACAATAAGTCGTCATGGACACGTCAAATGAAAACACATGGAAACAAATGTGTGATCAGATTTTTATTATGTGAAAACAAGAAACAACATTGAAACACTGAGAGAAGCTGGTAAATATTGTTAATGAAACATGTGAAATCAAAGAGAGAGAGAGCAGGAGCAGAGTAAAACCAGTATCAGAGTCCCAGTGAGTCAGCTCAGGACTGGGGACACTGGTCTCTCCTCAGAGTCTCTGAGAGCGGAGACTGGGAGCCCTGGGTGGCCTCACAGGTCACAGAGCCCAGCTTCCTCCACTGGTCTGCAGGGAGCCTCAGGGTGCTGCTCCAGCTGTAGAGGCCGTCCTTCCCCAGCACCCCGGGGCTCCTGCTCTCCTCCCAGCTGCTGCTGCTGCTGCCGTCCACCTTCCAGACCAGACTCCAGTCTGAGGGGAAGCCCTTGTTGGCCAGGCACATGAGCGTGGCCTTCCCCTGCTGCTGCAGCTCCTCACTGGAGGGGGGCAGCACCGTCAGGATGGGGCGGGTATCACCTATAGGAGACACAGAGCACAACGTGTCAATCCAACAGCAGCCACTTGGACACCTTTACTGTGTGAGAGCTGCTTTTGTCCTTGAAGGAGTTTCTGTCAGATGTTTTTCTGCTCCACCAGTCACTCACTCACTCACACATTGTTTCACTTCCCTTTAAAAACCTCTCATGCACATCAGCACAGAAAGAGTCCTCATATGAGTGAAATATATCAAAGTACACTGGAAACTGAAGAAGCTGATTTTACATTTAAACTGCTGCATTTTTACTGCACTTCATAATACAAAAATGAATACGGTTTTAAAAATTTTAGAAATTTAAAATGTAATTTTCTACAAAGTCATGGTCCATTCATAATCCAACACATTTACTATCAAGATCACCACAGTTAATCAGATCTACTGTTAAAGGACATTATGAGTCACAAATAAGTGACGACCACATTTAAACATCAGACAATTCAAAAGAAACCAACAGCCTCAGAAAACTTCAGTCTCACTGTTCACAGTCATTTCAACTCAACTTCTAAACTGTTTCAAATGTAAAGACTAAATGTAACAAAAATGTTTTTACAGCAGGATAGTTGTTCTTGAATGTTTCCTGCTCTTCAAATTGTTCACATTTCACTAATGAAGTGGAACATGTGAAAAGAAAAGCCGAGTGAAGCTGCTCTGAGTTCAGCTTCATGTGTTAAACAGGAGAAATGAAGAATCAAACAGATTTCACAGTGATCTGGATCAGCCCAGTGGAAATTTATATCTGCTCCAGATGTTCACTGACAGAAATTAGAAGCTGAACTGATGAGACAATATTGAAGATTTGATGAGAAACTTACTTCCAACATCCAGTCTGGTTCCTCCACCAAAAGTCCACCACAGTGATACAAAGTGACTGAGTGGTCGTACAAAAACCTCTCAGTGTAGAGAGACACGGCTCTGACTCTGTCTGACTCAACTACAACTACAAGTCCTCAAGTTTCTGTCGTCCAAACATCTGATGACATGATTTCTATTATGGACCAAAACACTGATAATGTGCTGATGTATAATTTACACTTTAAAGACAAAACTCTAGTTTCTGATGTCAACAGAAAATTTCAGGAAAAAAAGTGTAAATGAAGACGTAAAATAACATATTTAGATTCTAGATAAAAAATCAAAGTGTGATTGGATAAAATACATGAAAAATTGAACTTACTTCCAACATCCAGTCTGGTTCCTCCACCGAACGTGTACCACAGTGATACAAAGTGACTGAGCCGTCGTACAAAAACCTCTCACTGTAGAGAGACACGGCTCTCTGACTCTGACAACAACAAACTCTAATAAATCACTTCCTGTTTTTTTCAAAATGTTGAAAATTAACAATTGATAATATTTCTCTGAATTATAATTGTTTTTAAATATTTTAATTTTTCAATATATTTCCAACAAACGGTGGTCTTTCTAGCATTACATACAAACAGACAAAATTTGGTTTTATAATAAATGTATTGGTAGATCTGAATGAAAATTCACAAAAGCACATTCAGTGTCAGCTTTTCAATCAATACCCTAATCAATTAATTGATCTATTGATCATCAGCATCATCAGACTGATCCCAGTCCCTGTTGGAGTCAGTCAGAGCATTTCCATAGAGAGCCACTTTGCATCAGCAGCACCATGCTCCAGTGCTCTGGGAGAGTTTATAGTCCTGAGAGTTGAAGACTGGATGACTGACAGCTGTCCTTCATGACAACACAAGACACAGAAATCCTCCTCATCAAAAACATGACTTTGGTCTCCGTCCTCATCTGGACTCTCCTCTGCTGCTGCTTCACAGGTAAAGTCCAGAGAATCCAACTCCTCTATCAACATCTGTCCCTCTGAAATGAAGCCCACAAAACCATGACTCTGTTTTATCTTTCTGTCTCTGTGTCCTCAGAGTCCAGAGGTCAGGTCACAGTGACTCAGTCTGGAGCAGTGAGATCTGCTGTAGGAGGCTCAGTCACCATCAACTGTAGAACCAGTCAGGATGTTTATTATAGCAGGCCAGACCACTGTTTAGCCTGGTACCAACAGAGAGATGGAGAAAAACCTAAACTCCTCATTTACGATGCTTCCACTCGAGCATCAGGGATTCCAGGTCGTTTTACAGGCAGTGGATCAAACTCTGACTTCACTCTGAGCATCAGTGGAGTCCAGGCTGAAGATGCAGCAGTTTACTACTGTCTGAGTTATCACTATATCAACAGTCAGCAAGTGTTCACACAGTGAAAAAGCGTCGTACAAAAACCTCCCTCAGTCAAAGGGAACAGAAACTGAACTGACTGCTGCAGCTGGAAGATACTGCAGAGACTGATAGTTCACTGAGGACACACACACACACACACACACACACACACACACACACACACACACACACACACACACACACACACACACACACACACAGTTTACGTCTTCATCTGTTGTAGCAGAACTTTTTTTTTTCCTTTCTTTCTCACATTTTTCTACATTGACACTTTCCACGAAACACATTCCATTCTGTCTCTGCTCTCTGAAGCAGCTGTCCACAACAATGAACACATTACATTCATTACACTCTCACTGAATAGAGTCAACAAGGCAATATGCACTTCACTCACAATAGTCATTACAAATTTACACATTTTCTTTGAAAATAACATAATAATGAAAAATCTGAATCTTGCAGGTTAAACTTTGAATCTACCAACACCACATGACTATTACAGAGATGGGGACTCGAGTTTGCGACTCAAACTCGAGTCGCACTTACTGTAAGTCGCACCCACAGAGACTTCAGACTTGACTTGGACTCGTGCCCAAAAGACTTCAGACTCGACTCGGACTCGTGTTTTGAGACTCGTGAACAATCTTTATTTTTTTTGGCTCGTGCCTCCCTCCTGACAGGACGACCGACAATCTTTTTTTTTTTTTTTTTTGCCGTTAACACACCACTAGCGGAGCAGCGGCACATGGCCGGTAACGTTATTCAGATGGAGGTTAGATCTTCATATTGAACTCCTACAGAGTGCAGCCCAACACCAGTGTCTAAAGAGAGAGGAGCAGCAGAGCTCCTCTGACAGCGCAGTCAGCTGCGGGTGAGTGACAGGTGACTGTGAACTGGCTTTTTTTTTTTTTTTTTTTTAATAGCGGCACCGTCCGTAGCCTACATGTGAGGTAGCCTACAACGTCCGTTTGTTGTCAGACCTTCCTTCACGGGGACTAGCTGCTGCATAACTGGCACATATCAGGCTACTGTAGGCTAAATCCTCCTGTTTATTTATGTTTTTGCTGCGAAATATGACTGAAGGCCCGTATGGAAGTCTGGACGTGTTGACACGCCCCCATGAGTTGACGGAGCTAATTAAAAAAATAATAACAACCAGTTCTTCTCTCAGAAACATGCGGTTCCAGAAAGGTTTTGCTGCACATAAAGATGTGAGCTATCCAGATCTTATGACCTATAATTAACAGCGTAAATCATTTTCCATGTTGTTCATCTGGGTTTTCTGAATTCAACAAAGCAAAAAAAAGAGAAAAGGCCAGTGCAGAGGGGCAGAGCAGCCTTGATTCTTTCTTGACTCAGAATACAGTTTCCTTTAAAGGAAAGCTTTCATTCTGTGTTTTCTTCATATTGCATTGCAATATCCTGTTTAAAGCGATCATATAATAAACAACTAATCAATACTGTATAGATAAAGGAGTGATAATAACCTACAGTAAATCTCTTAGATATAGCTGTGCAGTATCTTTAGTAGACCGGTGAGCAGCAGATGATAGAAGGGTCATTACAACCAGAAGAGACAGGAGACTTTTATTTTTTAGAGACTTGAGACTTGACTTGGACTCGTGACCAAAGACTTGAGACCTGATGAAGTCTCACCCCTCAAAGACTTGAGACTTGACTTGGACTTGCAAAAAAAGACTTGTGAACATCTCTGCTATATCACACTGGAATCATTCAGCACCATTAACCTATATAGTTACATCATCTGCATACAGATGAACCCTAACCTTCTGTACCATTGACCTACACAGTCCAAACTATCAACACCTCTGTTGATCAACTGACTGTCTCACTATCAGCTTCTGATGCTCTCATAACCGGTTCACTGGCTGTTGTGGCCTCCAATAGGCTGAGTATAGAAGGTGTGGGTTGTTCAAGACTGAACGTTCAACTGCACAAATGTTGTTGGTTTTTAATCAGCGACAAAGATCCAACATACAATTTGTGAGAGTTGTGTTTTAAGTGGTACAGCTCTATGTCCAGACCGTGTGTTGTGAGGAGGACACAGCATGATGTGTTGAGGACAGCTCCAGTTGAGTGACTCTGTGTGTTTGCATATGTGTCCTTCCTCTCTGCTCCCAGCCGTTAAGAGGCCAGTGTTGATCAGTGTGTGTCCAGGCCTTTCACAGCCACTGACACCACAGCAGCTCAATGATGATGTCTGTGACTCTACTGCTGGCCACCCTGGGGCTCCTTGTTCATGGTGAGACTCTCTGCTGAAAACTTTGCTTCAGGATGGAACCAGGTTCACCACAATGATGTTCTGCTATGATGGAGAAACACTGAAACCAGCAGCATTGACCTTCTTCCATCTATTCTCCATGTTCAAGAAATGATCCTCTTCTGTTTGGATGTTGATGTTTCTCCAAGATGGATTTGTCTCAACAACTCTTCTCCTCTTGTTCATGTTTTCCAGGTTCATCAGGAGACAAAATCCTGACTCAGACTCCTGGAGCTCAGTCTGTTGTTCCTGGTCAGAATGTTTCTATGAGATGTCAAGCCAGTGAAAGTGTTGAGCATAGTGGTAAGAAGTGGCTAAACTGGTACCTTCAGAAACCTGGAGAAGCTCCTAAACTCCTGATTTATAGAGCTAATGGTCGACAGTCTGGAGTTTCAGATCGTTTTACAGGACAGGCATCTAGTGTTACTGACTTCACTCTGACCATCAGTGGAGTTTAGGATGAAGACTCAGGAGTTTACTACTGTGGGCAGAGTTTTTTCATACCGTTCACACAGTGAAAAAGCGTCGTACAAAAACCTCCATCAGCTGCAGAGGAACTGATCTGACTCAACAGCTGCACTGAAACTAAAACAATACAAGTTGAACTAAATCATAGTTAATAATGATCCATTATGAACATTTAACACTAAATACTTGACACAAAAATGATTCACTGTTACTAGACTGATATAAAAAGAGTTTGAAACAATCTGCTCTATATGAACAAAAACCTCAAGTGAAGTTTGATGACATGAACACTGAAAGAAAGAATATAGATTTTTTTCACAATTGTATTTCATGAACATGAACTCATTTTTTGATTAAATTAGTTGTGAAATTTTACTAATATACAATTAAATATCATAGATTTATTCATATATTCACATACAATAATTACTTGTTATTTCACTGTTAGACATTTTAGTCATACTCTGCTTTGTGTTTCAAGAACAACAAGAATTTTTCAGTTTTCTTATTTCTTTATGTTTCTCAGTTTATTTAGGTGTCTTCGTTTTTCAGCTCATCAGATGATGCATGTGTAAATATCTGTGATTGAGAATAACAAGAATAGAGGAAACACTTGAAAGCATTATATTGATACTGATCAATTAATCAATAATACGTTCTTGCTGAGTTTTTACACACTACAGGATGAACTTACAGTTTGTGTGGACAACTTTCTCTCTGTGAAGTCTTCACACAGAAACAATAAGTCGTCATGGACACGTCAAATGAAAACACATGAAAACAAATGATGTGATGATCAGATTTTTATTATGTGTAAAAACAGAAACAATATTGAAACACTGAGAGAAGCTGGTAAATATTGTTAGTTAAACATGTGAAATCAAAGAGACAGAGGGCAGGAGCAGAGTAAAACCAGTATCAGAGTCCCAGTGAGTCAGCTCAGGACTGGGGACACTGGTCTCTCCTCAGAGTCTCTGAGAGCGGAGACTGGGAGCCCTGGGTGGCCTCACAGGTCACAGAGCCCAGCTTCCTCCACTGGTCTGCAGGGAGCCTCAGGGTGCTGCTCCAGCTGTAGAGGCCGTCCTTCCCCAGCACCCCGGGGCTCCTGCTCTCCTCCCAGCTGCTGCTGCTGCTGCCGTCCACCTTCCAGACCAGACTCCAGTCTGAGGGGAAGCCCTTGTTGGCCAGGCACATGAGCGTGGCCTTCCCCTGCTGCTGCAGCTCCTCACTGGAGGGGGGCAGCACCGTCAGGGTGGGGCGGGTATCACCTATAGGAGACACAGAGCACAACGTGTCAATCCAACAGCAGCCACTTGGACACCTTTACTGTGTGAGAGCTGCTTTTGTCCTTGAAGGAGTTTCTGTCAGATGTTTTTCTGCTCCACCAGTCACTCACTCACTCACACATTGTTTCACTTCCCTTTAAAAACCTCTCATGCACATCAGCACAGAAAGAGTCCTCATATGAGTGAAATATATCAAAGTACACTGGAAACTGAAGAAGCTGATTTTACATTTCAACTGCTGCATTTTACTGCACTTTCTATTACACCAATAAATACGGGTTTTAAAATAAAATAAATTTAAAATATAATTTTCTACAAAGTCATGGTCCATTCATAATCCAACACATTTACTATCAAGATCACCACAGTTAATCAGATCTACTGTTAAAGGACATTATGAGCCACAAATAAGTGACGACCACATTTAAACATCAGACATCTATGAATCCAGAAGAAACCAACAGCCTCAGAAAACTTCAGTCTCGTTGTTCACAATCATTTCAACTCAACTTCTAAACTGTTTCAAATGTAAAGACTAAATGTAACAAAACATGTTTTTACAGCAGGATTTTTGTTCTTGAATGTTTCCTGCTCTTCAAATTGTTCACATTTCACTAATGAAGTGGAACATGTGAAAAGAAAAGTCGAGTGAAGCTGCTCTGAGTTCAGCTTCATGTGTTAAACAGGAGAAATGAAGAATCAAACAGATTTCACAGTGATCTGGATCAGTCCAGTGGAAATTTATATCTGCTCCAAATGTTCACTGACAGAAATTAGAAGCTGAACTGATGAGACAATATTGAAGATTTGATGAGAAACTTACTTCCAACATCCAGTCTGGTTCCTCCACCAAAAGTCCACCACAGTGATACAAAGTGACTGAGTGGTCGTACAAAAACCTCTCAGTGTAGAGAGACACGACTCTGACTCTGTCTGACTCAACTACAACTACAAGTCCTCAAGTTTCTGTCGTCCAAACATCTGATGACATGATTTCTATTATGGACCAAAACACTGATAATGTGCTGATTTATCATTTACACTTTAAAGACAAAACTCTAGTTTCTGATGTCAACAGAAAATTTCAGGAAAAAAAGTGTAAATGAAGACGTGAAATAAAATATTTAGATTCTAGATAAAAAATCAAAGTGTGATTGGATAAAATACATGAAAAATTGAACTTACTTCCAACATCCAGTCTGGTTCCTCCACCGAACGTGTACCACAGTGATACAAAGTGACTGAGCCGTCGTACAAAAACCTCTCACTGTACAGAGACACGGCTCTCTGACTCTGACAACAACAAACTCTAATAAATCACTTCCTGTTTTTCAAAATGTTGAAAACTAACAATTGATAATATTTCTCTGAATTATAATGGTTTTTAAATATTTATATTTTTCAATATATTTCCAACTAAAGGTGGTCTTTCTAGCATTACAAAGAAAGAGACAAAATTTGGTTTTATAATAAATTTATTGGTAGATCTGAATGAAAATTCACAAAAACACATTCAGTGTCAGCTCTTCAATCAATACCCTAATCAATTCATTGATCTATTGATCATCAGCATGATCAGATTGATCCCAGTCCCTGTTGGAGTCAGTCAGAGCATTTCCATAGAGAGCCACTTTGCATCAGCAGCACCATGCTCCAGTGCTCTGGGAGAGTTTATAGTCCTGAGAGTTGAAGACTGGATGACTGACAGCTGTCCTTCATGACAACACAAGACACAGAAATCCTCCTCATCAAAAACATGACTTTGGTCTCCGTCCTCATCTGGACTCTCCTCTGCTGCTGCTTCACAGGTAAAGTCCAGAGAATCCAACTCCTCTATCAACATCTGTCCCTCTGAAATGAAGCCCACAAAACCATGACTCTGTTTTATCTTTCTGTCTCTGTGTCCTCAGAGTCCAGAGGTCAGGTCACAGTGACTCAGTCTGGAGCAGTGAGCTCTGCTGTAGGAGGCTCAGTCACCATCAACTGTAGAACCACTCCAAAGGTTTATGTAGGATCTTTTAGTGGCAAACACTATTTGCACTGGTACCAACAGAAAGATGGGGAAGCTCCAAAACTTCTTATTTCCAGAGCTGATGAACGGATATCTGGAATCCCAGATCGTTTTACAGGCAGTGGATCAAACTCTGACTTCACTCTGAGCATCAGCGGAGTCCAGGCTGAAGATGCAGCAGTATACTACTGTCAGAGTCTTCATGAAATCAACAGTAAGGACGTGTTCACACAGTGAAAAAGCGTCGTACAAAAACCTCCCTCAGTCAAAGTGAACAGAAACTGAACTGACTGCTGCAGCTGGGAGATACTGCAGAGACTGATACAGTTCACTGAGGACACACACACACACACACACACACACACACACACACACACACACACACACACACACACACACACACACACACTGACTTATTACTGGAGGTTTTAAAAATGGCTATTTTCTATCTTCACTACACTCTGTTATTCCATCTTCATCTTTAATGGTAATCAAGTTCTGTTTCATCAGTAGCTCTTCTTATATCAGCCATTTGCTCTTTTATAATAAACTGTGATGAAACAATAACCAGAATAACCAAGCTAAATTAAACTGTCGTCAAACTCTGATGAACAGGTTTTTCTTTAACAATCTCAGTCTGACGTTGTTCTGTTCTCACACCATCATCAAGTCAGAGATGTTGCTCAGTCTGCTCTTTTCCAGCTCAACACAATGTTTAGCTTCAGGAGGTTTTTAATTTGTTTACCATGTTTACTTCCACTTGAGTTTTACTTCCATACAGTAACAGTAGTTTTTACCTGAGAACTGTTGGTGATGACTGTATCCACCTCTGTTGGTGAGACTCTGATCAGATGATTGAAATTCTGATGTTTCTACTGATTTCAGCAGCGAAGAGACTGATGGACACGACAGAATAAGACGTTTATTTTGTCACAGCCTGGCTCTTATAGCCATGACAAAGGAGGGAGACGCACCGTGGCCACAAGTAAAGGAGTATTTAAATACTATTTATTTAACAAGAAATAATAAAGTAACGCAGCAGATCAAAAATATGGATGTCAGTAGATAGGCATGTGGAGCATGTTGTGTGTGTGGAGAGAAGCGTGGGGGTGATGTAGGGTGCATAAAGTAAAATGTACAACAGAAGAGACTACGGCCACTGTGTCACCATCAGGGTGCCTGTGTAGCCGATGTCATATCTGGCCCTCTGCGTTGTGTTTCTCATGGCCTGCCCCAAGTGAGGCTCGAACTCTGGCCTCCTGCACGGCAGGCGACGATGCTAACCGCTTCGCCAAGAGGTCAAAAACTGCTTGGCAAGTTGGTTAGCACGTCCTTTATGCATGGAGTGAGTGCACATCCGTTACACTTGCAGGAGAGGGAGAGAAGATAGACAGAGCAATTACCAGCCTGGCTTTTATAACCTGGTGAGCACCGGGCCCAGGTGTCACCAGCAGGCCGTGATCATGTCTCCATGAAATGATACTAACATGGATACAGATTTAGTTTTTTATGTGTGTGTGTCCTCAGTGAACTGTATCAGTCTCTGCAGTATCTTCCAGCTGCAGCAGTCAGTTCAGTTTCTGTTCACTTTGACTGAGGGATGTTTTTGTACGACGCTTTTTCACTGTGTGAACAGCTGCCAACGATTGCTATCAAATGCTCCCTGACAGTAGTAAACTGCTGCATCTTCGGCCTGGACTCCACTGATGCTCAGAGTGAAGTCAGAGTTTGATCCACTGCCTGTAAAACGACCTGGAATCCCTGATGCTCGAGTGGAAGCAGAGTAAATAAGGAGTTTAAGTTTTTCTCCATCTCTCTGTTGGTACCAGGCTAACTGGTTGTTGCTCCAAACATTCTGTCCAGTTCTACAGTTGATGGTGACTGAGCCTCCTACAGCAGATCTCACTGCTCCAGGCTGAGTCACAGAGACCATTTCTTTAGACTCTGAGGACAGAAAGATAAAACAGAGTCATGGTTTTGTGGGCTTCATTTCAGAGGGACAGATGTTGATAGAGGAGTTGGATTCTCTGGACTTTACCTGTGAAGCAGCAGCAGAGGAGAGTCCAGATGAGGACGGAGACCAAAGTCATGTTTTTGATGAGGAGGATTTCTGTGTCTTGTGTTGTCATGAAGGACAGCTGTCAGTCATCCAGTCTTCAACTATCAGGACTATAAACTCTCCCAGAGCACTGGAGCATGGTGCTGCTGATGCAAAGTGGCTCTCTATGGAAATGCTCTGACTGACTCCAACAGGGACTTGGTTTGATGAAGCTGATCATCAATGGATCAATTAAATTGATAGAGAAAATTCAATCCATTGAAAGCCCAGGTTATGGGCCTTTAGGGATATACTAACTTGTACTAATTTACACATGTCTTAAGATACAACATGGTGATGTGTTGAGGACAGCTCCAGTTGAGTGACTCTGTGTGTTTGCATATGTGTCCTTCCTCTCTGCTCCCAGCCGTTAAGAGGCCAGTGTTGATCAGTGTGTGTCCAGGCCTTTCACAGCCACTGACACCACAGCAGCTCAATGATGATGTCTGTGACTCTACTGCTGGCCACCCTGGGGCTCCTTGTTCAGGGTGAGACTCTCTGCTGAAAACTTTGCTTCAGGATGGAACCAGGTTCACCACAATGATGTTCTGCTATGATGGAGAAACACTGAAACCAGCAGCATTGACCTTCTTCCATCTATTCTCCATCTTCAAGAAATGATCCTCTTCTGTTTGGATGTTGATCTTTCTCCAAGATGGATTTGTCTCAACAACTCTTCTCCTCTTGTTCATGTTTTCCAGGTTCATCAGGAGAAATCATCCTGACTCAGACTCCTGGAGCTCAGTCTGTTGTTGCAGGTCAGACTGTTTCTATCATATGTAAAGCCAGTGAAAGTGTTGGCGGCTGGATCCACTGGTATTTTCTGAAATCTGGAGAAGCTCCTAAACTCCTGATTTATACTGGTAGCAACCGTCCGTCTGGAGTTTCAGTTTGTTTTGTTGGAAGTACATCAGGGTCTGACTTCATACTGACCATAAATAGAGTCCAGGCTGAAGACTCAGGAGTTTACTACTGTCAGCAGGGTTACAGCAGACCATTCACACAGTGAAAAAGCGTCGTACAAAAACCTCCCTCAGCTGCAGAGGAACTCAGCTGACACAACAGTTGCACTGAAACCAAAACACTTGAAGTTTGACCAGAACAGTTTTTCTTGCCATAGGATGTTTTCTGTAATCACAAATTAGTAAATAATTAATTTTTCAATATAGATGACGATTATTTTTTTTCCATCAGGTGGTCATTTCAACATTTTGGCTATCACAGCTGTTGAGTAATAGACATTGAGGTTATAATGTCAGAGTTACACAAATATTCCCAAACTATCATTTGTAGTATCAGATGATTTTGTATCAGTTGATAAGAGGCCCTGAGACACACTTTATAAAAAGACTCATGTTAACATGTTGACGTTTAAGTAAAATCCAACAGAGTCAACAGTCTCTCTGCTGCATTCACAGGTTCTCACATCAGCACGGAGAAAGTCAGAGGTCACATGTGAAGGACATCATGGAAACTTCTACGGAGAGATAAAAAGTGTTTTTTTTGTTTGTTTGTTTTCCAACTGGCTACATCTACAGCTTCCACCAGGGTTCAGGATGTGACTGCTTCGCTGAGACACTGTTTGATTGAACTGAGAGTCTGATTTAATCAATGTATCAAACCAATTCTTTGGTAAATTATCACCAAACAACAACATCAAGCAGAAATGAGATAGGCTAAGATTTTCATGGATCAACTCTTTCTACTAAGATGTCAATATAAAGAGATCATCAATCAAGCATCAGTTTGATAATAATACAGATTGACAATTAAATCATGTGATCAGAGTTTCTTTGTCACCAACACCAGAAACAAACAACATCATTAAAATATATAACAGAGCCAGTTTAAAGAGAGCTACAAAGTGAGTGAATAATTGATATATCTCTATGCTGATGACACCTGACATTGTATTTCTGGAAGAATATATTTCATTGATGACAGCAGAATTTATTTAACCAGTAGATGTTTTCTTTCCTTGAGACAGAAAAATGACAAACCCTACATAACACGTGTACAATGACGAAGACAGGTAATGAAAAGGAGAGAGAAAATAAGGTGTGTAAGGAGCAGAGAAGTCAGTCAGAGCATTTCCATAGAGAGCCACTTTGCATCAGCAGCACCATGCTCCAGTGCTCTGGGAGAGTTTATAGTCCTGAGAGTTGAAGACTGGATGACTGACAGCTGTCCTTCATGACAACACAAGACACAGAAATCCTCCTCATCAAAAACATGACTTTGGTCTCCGTCCTCATCTGGACTCTCCTCTGCTGCTGCTTCACAGGTAAAGTCCAGAGAATCCAACTCCTCTATCAACATCTGTCCCTCTGAAATGAAGCCCACAAAACCATGACTCTGTTTTATCTTTCTGTCTCTGTGTCCTCAGAGTCCAGCGGACAATACACAGTGACTCAGCCTGGAGCAGTGAGATCTGCTGTAGGAGGATCAGTTTCCCTCAACTGTAGAACCAGTCAGGATGTTTATGTTTACAGCAGCAACCACTATTTAGCCTGGCACCAACAGAGAGATGGAGAAAAACCTAAACTCCTCATTTCTCTTGCTTCCACTCGAGCATCAGGGATTCCAGGTCGTTTTTCAGGCAGTGGATCAAACTCTGACTTCACTCTGAGCATCAGTGGAGTCCAGGCTGAAGATGCAGCAGTTTACTACTGTCAGAGTTTTCACTATATCAACAGTAAGGACGTGTTCACACAGTGAAAAAGCGTCGTACAAAAACCTCCCTCAGTCAAAGGGAACAGAAACTGAACTGACTGCTGCAGCTTGAAGTTACTGCAGAGACTGATGGGGACAGCCCTCCATTCCAAAACACCTCCATTCCGACACCCCACTGTTCCGAAGGTGCCCGTGCCCGTGCCCCCCCCCCGGCAGCTGTCCGTGGTGCTGAACCGGCTGACGTTGTTTACACTGCGTTGTGGCTTGTCTGTGAAACGTGAGCTGCTCAGGGACTGGGCAGATCTGTCCCACTTGCCCCCCCACCCCCCCACCCCGTTGTGGGATATCTTCCACAGAGTAAAAGAAATACACTTTTTTTTTTCTCTCCCCCGCTCTGCTCAAGTGCGGCTGAACCTGGCTTGAGCCCACTTCACGGGCGCGAGGCTGCTGCAGCCGCCGCTCCTGCTGACAGTAGACTGTGGGAGAAAAAAAAATGTTGCTTATGCAATGAAGGAAGGAGTTGGTTAAGTTTAGTAAAAAAGACCAGGTACAGGCTAGACCGGCCAGAAACATAATGACCGTTATACAGTATGTCATTAATAAGAAGTATTTGCTTGTTTTGCAGTTAATTGATCCGTTTGATCCCAAAAAGGAAAAAAGGATACGCAGCCTCCGTTTCTTTTCTGATTGCATCCGTCTGTCCTTTCGGAGTGGGGGGGTTATGGAATGGAGGGTTTTCCCCAATAGGCTTGTGATGGCCACAGCCGTGGCCACACAGCCATGACACAAGGGTAGTAGCCCTTTGCACCTACACTCACACTATACACTATGTTTCTATATTTATTATACCATATTTTGTTTATGGGCATTATACATTCAATTAAGTTAACATTTAAATATAGAAATAACTCACACACAGGTTTTGGTTGTATACAACATACTTTATTATTTGACAGTACATTAGTTTCTATTCGAGCACACATGTTTAGTTAGCTTTTGTTCAGTATTGTTTCTAATTTCTCTTTTGTTCTTTTGAGTTACCGGTGCTGCTGGTGCTGTTGGTGCGGCTGCTGGGATCCTGCAGATAAAAGGATCCGGCCCCACAAGCTCGACCATTTTATGACAGGCAGCACTAATTGGGCCAACCCAAGGACCGGTGCACCGGGGGGGGGGGGGATTTTGTGTTTTAGTTATGTTTATTATTTTCCTTAGATCATTAGTAATTTCAGTTTTGTTTGGTTATGTATAGACTGTGTTTATTCTATAAGTTACCTTTCCTCAGTTGTTTTGTTTGTGAATTAGCTGTGGTCTTTTGTGTTTAGGGTTTAAGTTAACCCCTCTTTTGTTAGTATGGGCTGACCACCCAGTATATAAGTTCGCCCTTGTGTTCATTAGTTAGGTCTGTTTAATTCTGTTCTGTCTTCTGTTAGTTTATTCAGTTGACTTTTGTACAGTTCTGTTAATTTGACCTCTTTTATGGGCCCAGACCCTATGTTCATTTGAGTAATTTTGTTTTCTGTATACTTTGGGTAAATAAGAATCCCCTTTTTTTGAAGTTACTATCTGTTGTCCTCATTGCAACCGACTCGGTCCCTCACAAGGCTTTTCGGAATAGCGGGGTCTTTCTAAAATAGAAAACCCCGCTATTACGATGAATGGAAGTGTATTTTCGGAAAGGCGGGTGTAAGTCTATCACACAAAATGTATAAAGTTACTAGTCTGTGTGTGTGTGTGTGTGTGTGTGTGTGTGTGTGTGTGTGTCCTCAGTGAACTGTATCAGTCTCTCCAGTATCTTCCAGCTGCAGCAGTCAGTTCAGTTTCTGTTCACTTTAACAGAGGGAGGTTTTTGTACGACGCTTTTTCACTGTGTGAACACGTCCTTACTGTTGATTTCATGGAGACTCTGACAGTAGTAAACTGCTGCATCTTCAGCCTGGACTCCACTGATGCTCAGAGTGAAGTCAGTTGCGGATCCACTGCCTGTAAAACGACCTGGAATCCCTGATGCTCGCTCATTTACTCTGAAAATAAGTAGCTTAGGAGATTCTCCATTTCTCTGACTGTACCAGTATAAAAGATCTTTACCACTTATATCACCTACAGCAACCTTAGGACTGACTCTACATCTGATGGTGACTGAGTCTCCTACAGCAGATCTCACTGCTCCAGACTGAGTCACTGTGACCTGACCTCTGGACTCTGAGGACACAGAGACAGAAAGATAAAACAGAGTCATGGTTTTGTGGGCTTCATTTCAGAGGGACAGATGTTGATAGAGGAGTTGGATTCTCTGGACTTTACCTGTGAAGCAGCAGCAGAGGAGAGTCCAGATGAGGACGGAGACCAAAGTCATGTTTTTGATGAGGAGGATTTCTGTGTCTTGTGTTGTCATGAAGGACAGCTGTCAGTCATCCAGTCTTCAACTCTCAGGACTATAAACTCTCCCAGAGCACTGGAGCATGGTGCTGCTGATGCAAAGTGGCTCTTTATGGAAATGCTCTGACTGACTCCAACAGGGACTTAATTGGTTTCGTCTGATGAAGCTGATCATCAATAGATCAATTTAATTGATGTAAAAAATAAAGTAATGAAAAACCCTTGTTATGGGCCTGCAGGGATGTCAAAAGTTGTACTAATCCACACATGATACCTTAAGATACAACATGGTGATGTGTTGAGGACAGCTCCAGTTGAGTGACTCTGTGTGTTTGCATATGTGTCCTTCCTCTCTGCTCCCAGCTGTTAAGAGGCCAGTGTTGATCAGTGTGTGTCCAGGCCTTTCACAGCCACTGACACCACAGCAGCTCAATGATGATGTCTGTGACTCTACTGCTGGCCACCCTGGGGCTCCTTGTTCAGGGTGAGACTCTCTGCTGAAAACTTTGCTTCAGGATGGAACCAGGTTCACCACAATGATGTTCTGCTATGATGGAGAAACACTGAAACCAGCAGCATTGACCTTCTTCCATCTATTCTCCATGTTCAAGAAATGATCCTCTTCTGTTTGGATGTTGATCTTTCTCCAAGATGGATTTGTCTCAATAACTTGTTCATGTTTTCCAGGTTCATCAGGAGAAATCATCCTGACTCAGACTCCTGGATCTCAAGCTGTTGTTCCTGGTCAGACTGTTTCTATGAGATGTCAAGCCAGTGAAAGTGTTGAGCATAGTGAAAAGAAGTGGCTGAACTGGTACCTTCAGAAACCTGGGGAAGCTCCTAAACTCCTGATTTATAGAGCTAATGGTCGACAGTCTGGAGTTTCAGATCGTTTTACTGGACAGGCATCTAGTGTTACTGACTTCACTCTGACCATCAGTGGAGTTCAGGATGAAGACTCAGGAGTTTATTACTGTCAGCAGAGTCACAGCAGTCCGTTCACACAGTGAAAAAGCGTCGTACAAAAACCTCCCTCAGCTGCAGAGGAACTGATCTGACTCAACAGCTGCACTGAAACTAAAACAATACAAGTTGAACTAAATCATAGTTAATAATGATCCATTATGAACATTTAACACTAAATACTTGACACAAATATGATTCACTGTTACTAGACTGATATAAAAAGAGTTTGAAACAATCTGCTCTATATGAACAAAAACCTCAAGTGAAGTTTGATGACATGAACACTGAAAGAAAGAATATTGATTTTTCTCACAATTGTATTTCATGAACATAAACTCATTTTTTGATTAAATTAGTTGTGAAATTTTACTGACATACAACTAGATTTATTCATATATTCACATAAAATAATTACTTGTTATTTGACTGTTAGACATATTAGCCATGCTCTGCTTTGTGTTTCAATGTGAATTTTTCAGTTTTCTAATTACTTTTCTCAGTTTATTTATGTGTCTTTGTTTTTCAGCTCATCAGATGATGCATGTGTAAATATCTGTGATTGAGAATAGCAACAATAGAGGAAACACTTGAAAGCATTATATTGATACTGATCAATTAATCAATAATGATAAGATCTTACTAAGTTTATACACACTGCAGGATGAACTTACAGTTTGTGTGGACAACTTTTTTTTCATCATTCTAGACTTTCTCCCTGAACTCATCACACAGAAACAATAAGTCGTCATAGACACGTCAAATGAAAACACATGAAAACAAATGATGTGATGATCAGATTTTTATTATGTGTAAAAACAGAAACAACATTGGAACACTGAGAGAAGCTGGTAAATATTGTTAATGAAACTCGTGAAATCAAAGAGAGAGAGCAGGAGCAGAGTAAAACCAGTATGAGAGTCCCAGTGAGTCAGCTCAGGACTGGGGACACTGGTCTCTCCTCAGAGTCTCTGAGAGCGGAGACTGGGAGCCCTGGGTGGCCTCACAGGTCACAGAGCCCAGCTTCCTCCACTGGTCTGCAGGGAGCCTCAGGGTGCTGCTCCAGCTGTAGAGGCCGTCCTTCCCCAGCACCCCGGGGCTCCTGCTCTCCTCCCAGCTGCTGCTGCTGCTGCCGTCCACCTTCCAGACCAGACTCCAGTCTGAGGGGAAGCCCTTGTTGGCCAGGCACATGAGCGTGGCCTTCCCCTGCTGCTGCAGCTCCTCACTGGAGGGGGGCAGCACCGTCAGGGTGGGGCGGGTATCACCTATAGGAGACACAGAGCACAACGTGTCAATCCAACAGCAGCCACTTGGACACCTTTACTGTGTGAGAGCTGCTTTTGTCCTTGAAGGAGTTTCTGTCAGATGTTTTTCTGCTCCACCAGTCACTCACTCACTCACACATTGTTTCACTTCCCTTTAAAAACCTCTCATGCACATCAGCACAGAAAGAGTCCTCATATGAGTGAAATGTATCAAAGTACACTGGAAACTGAAGAAGCTGATTTTACATTTAAACTGAATTTTACTGCACTTTATATTACAAAAATAAATACAGGTTTTAAAATATAATAAATTTAAAACATAATTTTCTACAAAGTCATGGTCCATTCATAATCCAACACATTTACTATCAACATCACCACAGTTAATCAGATCTACTGTTAAAGGACATTATGAGTCACAAATAAGTGACGACCACATTTAAACATCAGACATCTTAAATCCAGAAGAAACCAACAGCCTCAGAAAACTTCAGTCTCACTGTTCACAATCATTTCAAATCAACCTCCAAACTGTTTCAAATGTAAAGACTAAATGTAACAAAACGTGTTTTTACAGTAGGATTTTTGTTCTTGAATGTTTCCTGCTCTTCAAATTGTTCACATTTCACTGATGAAGTGGAACATGTGAAAAGAAATGTCGAGTGAAGCTGCTCTGAGCTCAGCTTCATGTGTTAAACAGGAGAAATGAAGAATCAAACATACATTTCCACTGGGCTGATCCAGATTACTGTAAAATCTATCTGCTACAAATATTCACTGACAGAAATTAGAAGCTGAACTGATGAGACAATATTGAAGATTTGATGAGAAACTTACTTCCAACATCCAGTCTGGTTCCTCCACCAAAAGTCCACCACAGTGATACAAAGTGACTGAGTGGTCGTACAAAAACCTCTCAGTGTAGAGAGACACGGCTCTGACTCTGTCTGACTCAACTACAACTACAAGTCCTCAAGTTTCTGTCGTCCAAACATCTGATGACATGATTTCTATTATGGACCAAAACACTGATAATGTGCTCATTTATAATTTACACTTTAAAGACAAAACTCTAGTTTCTGATGTCGACAGAAAATTTCAGTAAAAAAAAAAGTTTAAAGGAAGACATAAAATAACATATTTGGATTCTAGATAAAAAAAACCCAAGAGTGATTGGATAAAACACATGAAAAATTGAACTTACTTCCAAACTCCAGTCTGGTTCCTCCACCGAACGTGTACCACAGTGATACAAAGTGACTGCGCCGTCGTACAAAAACCTCTCACTGTACAGAGACACGGCTCTTTGACTCTGACAACAACAAACTCTAATAAATCACTTCCTGTTTTTCAAAATGATGAAACCTAACAATTGATAATATTTCTCTAAATTATAATTATTATTAGATATTTATATTTTTCAATATATTTCCAACAAACGGTGGTCTTTCTAGCATTAGATACAAACAGACAAAATTTGGTTTTATAATAAATTTATTGGTAGATCTGAATGAAAATTCACAAAAACACATTCAGTGTCAGCTTTTCAATCAATACCCTAATCAATAGATTGATCTACTGATAATAAACATGATCAGATTGATCCCAGTCCCTGTTGGAGTCAGTCAGAGCATTTCCATAGAGAGCCACTTTGCATCAGCAGCACCATGCTCCAGTGCTCCGGGAGAGTTTATAGTCCTGAGAGTTGAAGACTGGATGACTGACAGCTGTCCTTCATGACAACACAAGACACAGAAATCCTCCTCATCAAAAACATGACTTTGGTCTCCGTCCTCATCTGGACTCTCCTCTGCTGCTGCTTCACAGGTAAAGTCCAGAGAATCCAACTCCTCTATCAACATCTGTCCCTCTGAAATGAAGCCCACAAAACCATGACTCTGTTTTATCTTTCTGTCTCTGTGTCCTCAGAGTCCAGAGGTCAGGTCACAGTGACTCAGTCTGGAGCAGTGAGCTCTGCTGTAGGAGGCTCAGTCACCATCAACTGTAGAACCAGTCAGAATGTTTATGTTTACAGCAGCTACCACCGTTTACACTGGTACCAACAGAGAGATGGAGAAAAACCTAAACTCCTCATTGACTCTGCTTCCTCTCGAAGATCAGGGATTCCAGGTCGTTTTACAGGCAGTGGATCAAACTCTGACTTCACTCTGAGCATCAGTGGAGTCCAGGCTGAAGATTGTTGTGCTCTAGCACAACTTATGGGATAAGTTATTAAGATTTATGAGATGCCTCACAACGGAAGCACCATTTATGTTGTGCTCTAACACAACTTATAAGAAAAGGTGTTAAGAATTATTAGATGCCTCACAACGGAAGCACCATTTATGTTGGGGTTATACCAATGTAACGCTCTGTGATTTGCTTAGACCACTAAAGATAAACTTCTTTCTAATTCGTCTCAAGGAGCGAGGGAAGATTAGTAGTAAACACAAGCATGTTTATTCAAGCATGAAAATTCAAGTTGAAACATGTTGAGATGAAAATCCCCAAAGGTATGAAAAATAACAAACAAAAATAATAAACAAAAATAAAAGAAATTGTCCCTTCAGCTCTTAGCTGTTCAGATATCAAAGTTCAATGTGTCCAGTCAAAAGTTTAGTTGGAATCCATATTTGTCAAAGTCAAAGTCTATTCAGTGTATATGTGGTCTACCCGGGTAGTATGTGTTTGTGTATGTATGTTACTGCGCGCTGGTTGGATATTTCCTCCAGGTGACGATTCTCCACGACGACGATGAAGATGAAGGAATCTGCCTACTCTCTGTTCCCGCCTCTCTCAGACAGAAACCCCTGGTCACTCGACACTCGATGTAGATTCAGCAATTCGGCATATAAAAAAAAAACAATCTGCATAGTAGAACATAAAAGTTAACTAGCAGTCATTAATATCTGTACAGATTTATATCTATTTCTCTCTTTAAATCAAATGTAACTAATACTGACCACAAAGAATTAAGTGACTGCATTATGAGACATAAAAAAAACCTCAGGTCACCATTAATATGTGTTTTTTTAACAGTACTATATTAATCATGTTACAAAAATAAACTTTGATCTTCTTCCAATCATGTTTCTCGTTTACATTTACAAATTGCATATTTCACAGTTTCAAAAAGGAATTTAAACATATTAATTAAACTACGAAAAATCAGCGAACGTCTGTGTGTACATATCAAGTAACGTTTCAGCACACACCGAGCTCGTTTCCACTCACTAACATTGAACATGGCGTCGGAATGACGCAGTGAAAATTACTAAGACACTCGTAAAATAAATGCACTTTTTCCCAACTCAAACTTAACATATTGACTCGTTACAGCATCTTTAAAACACTTTCAGTCGACTCCGATTGGTTTTTATGACTTCACAGTTCAACATTCTGCACATATAATCAACTGAAAACTCGGGCTCATTAGCCGTTAGCAACTTAGCATAGCACCGTAACACAGTACAGCAACTCACCGGAGTCCTCGGTTAGAAACACAAAACAAAGCGTCTCCTCCGGGTTACAGTCGTGCGGGCACTCTTGGAAAACTCAAAAATAATGATACAGAGTCGTAACTGTAAAAATAAAAATACTTTTGCACAAAAACAGCGGCAACTTCGCTTAGCGATTTCTCACAACAGCATCCATATCAGATCAATTCTGGCTCGTCTTGTTCCCAGCATGCAACGCACGCATGACTACACTTTTCCCATTGACCATACTTAAAGCGCCCTCTTGTGGTCCCATAACCCGTTACGCAAATACCGCCATCTTGGACATCCCGCAATGCATTGTGGGTATGCACCGATGCACTCTGGGATTGAAAGCGTCCAAACAACACAGCAGCACCGTGCTCCGCGGCTCTGACAGACAGGCCACGGCCGCAATGGACACAGAAGTTAACTTTAGTAATATGACGGTTAGTCATAAATGTAAACGGAATCAAAATAAAACTAGTGAAACTAGTAAATCAACTTGGAGCACGAGCGTTTATAAGAACCAGGCGCATATTTGCAACAGGCTACTTATTTTTGCAATGACCAGCACCGATTATGCACAGAACAAGGAGGTCACTGCAGGAACACTGGAATAAAACTACTTTAACCCCCGACATATCTTTATTGACATCAGACAATAAATAGTTAGTAAAATATCAATACCAAAATATTAATAATTACTATAAAAATTATTAATGGGATTTAATTTTATTAAATCCACCTCGGGGCACCAGACAGCCAATGTACCAAAATCAGTCTCATAAGGGTGTGCTAACTATTAATATAGAACCTTGTTTAATGATTAAATTAATAATTATAAAAAAATTAACATTATCAATAGCTGCAAAGTTGAAGGATTTAGAAGTTCTACTGCGTAGAGGTTGGCATACTCACTATTGTACAACATTAACAGACGAGTAAAGTTTCAAGGAAGTTTATTGGACACATCTAGAAAATGGAATAACAAAACATGAAACTAAGACAAGCTACATACACTATGTACACGTGTGTGTGTGTGTGTGTGTGTGTGTGTGTGTGTGTGTGTGTGTGTGTGTGTGTGTGTGTGTGTGTTGGTGAGAGTGTGACTAAGTGTGGGTGACCATGTGTCTGTGAGGTGTGAAGTGTGACCTAAGACAATGGAAAAGATGGAGGATGGTTGCCTTGTCCTGAGACAAAGGGGGTTACAACCAAATGGCCTCCAAGATCAACTACATGTGATGTGGGGGAGGTGAACAAAGGTGTGTCCTTTGTTCAACGCTCAAGTTGCATGTTAAACATAGGTTAACTAAATATGAGACTATAGCTGACAACAACAAAGCAACAACAACAAAGCTCAAGTATTTTAACTGATTTCAATCAATACATACGTTGGCATGGTTGAAGTACTCTATGCTTAGTCAAGGTGCAAGGTAATCCTAACTAGGCCCAGTTACGTTACCAAGTCACATGAAGGTGAGAAGATCCGGTGCTGGTGGGGATTCCTGCGGTTGCAGGTTTTGCTGGTCCTGTTGCGGTTTGTTAACCCTTACATACTGTTTAAATTTGATACCTTCACAGTATGGTTCGGGTCAATTTTGACCCGGACCAAGAATTCCCTCATAGTAAGTGTCTATATTGAATTTTAAACTACAGATCTATTTAGAATGTTTAAATAGCCTATGACACATAAATTAATGTATGATTAAGTGTTAAAAAAAAATTCAGAGAGCAGGGAGAGTGCATTTTTTAAGTTTTACAACGCTCGTTTTTGGAGAAAAACTTCTACTATTACACAGTATTACATCCTGTTCTACATAAGACATAAACACATAAAAGCCACAATGATTTAAATATATTTCATTGAATTTTAAAATGGCATGAACATTGTGGAACTGTTGGAGTTCATAATATGACCATGTTTAACCATTGCAACCATTACGTGCTATATGTTATAAGCTAAATGCTATATCATAAGAAATCATAATTATCTATATTAATTCAACATTTACCACTTAGAACACGAAAACATTAAATAATAAAATGTTTATTATAAAAAAATGCACTCTCCCTGCTTTATATATAATATGGTTTTCTTTGGCATTGTCTTCCTGCTCTGACACATCCTCCACCAAATCACTATCAACCTCCTCCTTTTGGAAGATCAGATAAAGGGCCTGTTGTACCAAGTCTTGCTGCCATGATGTCAGTCACTGAAATGGCAGCTCAGGAACCTCTATGTCATGACCCCCCACCACCATCCCAACGCAAATTGATTCAAATGTGTTACTTTATAGATTATTTTATTACATTGCAGGTCCAGGTGCTTGCAGGTGCAGATCTCGTGTCTGTGTCAAGGCACCCCTTGACCTCAGATGACCTCTGTTCCATTTGTGCACCATACTGTATGATCACTACTATGCTGTTTTACTATTTCACTGTTTCGAGATTCCCCCATGCCCCCTCAAAGACCAGCAGGTGTCTGTCTCTGTGGGAACCTGGGCAAATGTGGTGGGAACACAGGCAGTTCTCGTGACAGTGTCGAAGTCCCCCTTGAACTCTGTTTCTGTCACCACTGTCCCATAAATTATACACACAAACATGGCCTGTACAGTTCCACAGTTTCAAGATTCCCTAAAACCACTATTTTCCTTGATTTGACCCACACTGGTGGATCTAAAATCCATCTAAACAGATACGGGTCAAATTTGACCCGAAACAGCCTCAGTGTTTAAAAATTTGTAGCACCTGTTCAAAAGTATACAATTTAAAAATATTTTCATTTTTGTGTATTTTGGGTCACTTTAGGAAAAGTCATAAAATTTCAGCCTAAAAGAATGATGTTTAGGGTATTTTTTCTGCTGTCAAATGTCAAAACGGGTCAAATTTGACCCGAACAGTATGTAAGGGTTAAGTCCAGTGATTGTGTCTTTGTCCAGTGAACTACAGCCGTCCTGGCTGTGTGGTTTGAGTTCCGTTGAGGAGAGTCCTTCTCCTTGCAGAGTTGGTTGCTTTGTTTTGTGGCTCCGTAGCTCAACTAGCAGAGCTCGCGTCGTGCTAGCTGGTTCCTTTTCTTTAATCCGTTGGTAGGCACTCGCGGCGCTACCAGTGGAGGCGTCTGCCTTGTGCAGGCCTCATGGAGATTGGAGAGCTGTGGAGTAGTAGCTCCAGGTGAGGAGCTGAGAGGAGCGGCAGCTCCTGCTGAGGTGAAGAAGAGGGCGAAGAGCGAGGGAACTCAGAGGAGCGGCAGCTCCTTCTGAGAACCACTGAGAAGAGAGCGAAGAGAGGGGAGAGGAGAAGCGAACTTCTCCCTTTTATATGGCCTGTGACCTCACAGGTCCTGGGGCCATACCTGACCAATGGGGGGTCAGTAGGCTAGTGGAGGTTCCACACCTAGGTGTGAAAAGGTGAAGGACGCTGGGAGGCTGAGTTCAATGGTTTTCCTTTGTCTGGGAGACAAAGAAGCCATGCAGTCTTGTTCACCATTTTGACTGGGCTGAGTCCCAACAAGATGCAGCAGTTTACTACTGTCAGAGTTTTCACTATATCAACAGTCAGTATGTGTTCACACAGTGAAAAAGCATCGTACAAAAACCTCCCTCAGTCAAAGAGAACAGAAACTGAACTGACTGCTGCAGCTGGAAGATACTGCAGAGACTGATACAGTTCACTGAGGACACACACACACACACACACACACACACACACACACACACACACACACACACACACACACATTAATATTGTCTCCATCAGTTTTCCTTTATAACTTCAAACAGTCCATCTGCCGCTTTAACAACCTGAAAGTTTCCTCACATGAAGAATGACAGCTGTGGAGTAATAAACATTGATGATATAAAGTCAAAGAAACCCAGATTATATAATACTTCCACCAATAACATTAAATGATTGTGTAAACATTGGACAGCAGTTTACAAGAAGCTCTGAGACACATTGTATGAAGAACGTCTGACAGTGAATAAAAACTGTTGGACTCATGTGACATTGTTGATTCTTCAGAGAAAACACAAAGCAGAAGACAGTCTGTCCACAGGTTCAACAGAGTTCATATATGTAGGACATCATCGTCATGGAAACCTGTTAATCTTCTTCAAATGACCATGTACATGTGCAGCTCCCTCCAGGGTTCAGGATGTGACTGCTTCACTGAGACACTGTCTGCTCGTACTGAGAGAGTCTCATTGAATCATGAAGCAACAACAGTGCTTTAAGAAAACTGAACAACACAGGAGACATGTGTCGCTTTAATAGTAATAAACAATTATTTTCACATGTGTGATCAAAGTAACTTTATTGTCATTAAACATTAAACACAATGTCAGTAGAAGCTCCCAGCATTATTGACATACAGTATAATGTTGAAACTGTAAAGAGCGACGGAAGGCTGCTGAGTGTGTGCAGACTTACTGGGTCTCTCTCTATGCTGATGATACATGACTTTATATCTCTAAAAGCAGAATTAATTTGATGAGCATTCAATTTTATTAATTCCTGGGTATTCTAAAGTTACAAAAACAAAGAAAAACACGCACTCTCCAACAAAACTCTCAGGAACAAGACGTTGTCGAAACCGGTTTGTGCATGTTAAGCGCCGACGCAGTATGAAATAAAAGACAATGAGAAGGACACGAGTGCTGCTGGCCTTTCTTTTGTTTCTTTATTCTAAAGTTACAAACATGAAATGAAATGAACAAAGATGTCACAAAGAAAGACCGAACATGAGAAACAAAAAGCGATGCAGAGAGCAGAGTAACAGCAGTCGAGTCAGAGCATTTCCATAGAGAGCCACTTTGCATCAGCAGCACCATGCTCCAGTGCTCTGGGAGAGTTTATAGTCCTGAGAGTTGAAGACTGGATGACTGACAGCTGTCCTTCATGACAACACAAGACACAGAAATCCTCCTCATCAAAAACATGACTTTGGTCTCCGTCCTCATCTGGACTCTCCTCTGCTGCTGCTTCACAGGTAAAGTCCAGAGAATCCAACTCCTCTATCAACATCTGTCCCTCTGAAATGAAGCCCACAAAACCATGACTCTGTTTTATCTTTCTGTCTCTGTGTCCTCAGAGTCCAGAGGTCAGGTCACAGTGACTCAGTCTGGAGCAGTGAGCTCTGCTGTAGGAGGCTCAGTCACCATCAACTGTAGAACCAGTCAAAAGGTTTATTTCACTCTGGATTTTTTTGTAGGGTACCATGCATTAGCCTGGTACCAACAGAGAGATGGAGAAAAACCTAAACTCCTCATTTCTGATGCTTCCACTCGAGCATCAGGGATTCCAGGTCGTTTTACAGGCAGTGGATCAAACTCTGACTTCACTCTGAGCATCAGTGGAGTCCAGGCTGAAGATGCAGCAGTTTACTACTGTCAGAGTTTTCACAGTGGTGTGTTCACACAGTGAAAAAGCGTCGTACAAAAACCTCCCTCAGTCAAAGTGAACAGAAACTGAACTGACTGCTGCAGTTGGAAGAGACTGATACAGTTCACTGAGATCACACCATTTTCTTTTTTAATAAACTGTGAGCAAACATAAAATACAGCCACAACAGAAGAATAATCAAACTGAATGAAACTCAAACTCTGATGAAGGTTTTTCTTAAACAATCACAGTCTGACGTTGTTCTGTTCTCACACCATCATCAAGTCAGAGATGTTGCTCAGTCTGCTCTTTTACAGCTCAACACAATGTTTAGCTCCAGGAAGTTTTTACTTTGTTCACCATGTTTACTTCCACTTCATACATTAGCTTAGTTTTACCTGAGAACTGTTGGTGATGACTGTATCCACCTCTGTTGGTGAGACTCTGATCAGATGATTGAAATGTTGGTGTTTGTACTGATTTCAACAGTGAAGGAACTGATGGACATGACAGATCTAAGATGTTTATATTTCATCAGTAATAAACATTTAGTGTTAGATAATTGGACCAAGAAATGTCTGCATGAAATGATACTTGTGAACTGTTTATAGACATGGTGGATGAGGTTTAGGTTTTAATGTGTGTGCGTTAGGGTGCATCAAAAAACACAATTCTTGAATTTTGATATGGCTGGGTGCTAAAAGTGTTCCAATATATGTAGAAACAACACATGCAAAATATTTTTCCAATACATGATGATTTAGGGGTGCCACCACACATCTGTTTTTGTTGGATAAAATGGTAGTGCTCAATGATCGCCATAGAGCTCTGAGGTAAAAAAAGACTCCAGCTCAAGAAAATTGAGTTGATCTTTATGTTTTTGTGTTGGGAATGCTCTTATTACATATTACTACCATATCTGTAGTTGTGTCTTTGTATATTTGTATTTATATTTTATATGGGTATTTGGTGCCCATTACATCTGGCTAACGTTAGATACAGTTTGCTAACCACAGTCTAGCTATGTTAGCTAAGCTATTAAGCTTAACATTAACAGTATTCTAGAGTAGACAATATCATATTTAGAGTATTGATGTCTCATGTCTATTGAGAGTAGCATTGTAGTTGTTAAATTAACATTTTAAATATAGGTATATTTGCGAGCACATCTGTTAGGCTAGTGATGTAATGGTAAGTTATCATTGTAGCCGAATTATGAAGTTAGACTAGCCTACAGCTAAAATTTGAGACTTATGAAAGCAGCGCATTATGCAGCACACAGCCTTTTCAAGGCAATGGAGAGATACGGGCTCATTCTTTCTGGTTTTGAACGCTTCATCACCCATTAGCATTAAAAAACTTAAAACGCATGTGTATTTCTCCACAAATCCTGCACCAAGTTCCTTTAAGATTGAAGTTTAGTTAATGTCAGCTCTTATCATTAGGCCCTGTGAGTTGCCAGTGAGTTAGCCACTAGAGAGGGTTTGTTCTTTTAAAAGGACAGTTCAACATAGCTTGTTGGTGCAAGCTATTTTTAGAACGGCGGAGCAGAGCCGCGAGCTTCTCAGAGCTACGCTACGGAGGCTAATGGGATTTCTTGGTTTCCCTCATCAAACTCATCAAATACACAATCCAACAACTCAAGTTGTGACCTGCACATTCACCACGCTATGAGATAATAACACAACGTTACCAGACAGAGTTGTTTTAGAGGTAAATTCATGCAAAGCAGCTGATGCGCGTTCCCGGCAGGAGCAGTTTTCCGGCAAGCAGTCTATTTGCCTAGAAAACAACTCCGTCTGGTAACGTTCCGTTATTATCTCATAGCATGGTGATTGTGCAGGTCACAACTTGTCCACCAGAGCGTTGTGGAGTTGTTGGATTGTGTAGGCTATTTGATGAGTTTGATGAGGGAAACCAAGAAATCCCATGAGCCTCCATAGCGTAGCTCTGAGCAGCTCACGGCTCGACTTGGCCATTCTAAAAATAGCTTGCATCGACAAATAAAGATAACGAACCAACTGCTATGACTAGCCTATAGGGATTATGGCAATGGGCCAATTTGCCAAAATGTTGAACTATCCCTTTAAATGTGTCAGTATTGCTCCTTGTGTTTAACAGTAAAGTAAATTAAACTTTATATGTGTGCCCGACATCCATCGGTGCTGCACAAAACTGAGGGTAAGACCACGTAAACATGTCCCATTGACTGCCATTCATTTTGTCTATAGGAAAAATGAATGGAGAATTTTGAAAGTTGAATTCTGAGAAATGCCCAAGTTGCCCAAAGGCCAGACAAACTAATTTTACTTTGATAGCCCTATAGAACATGTTACTGTATAAAAGTTCAATGTAATCAACATTTCCTTGTCAATTTTTTGGCAATTAGATTTTCGAAAAATTGCACATTTTTCGAAAATTTCACAAAACTTTGTGTGTTATGGGTCGTTCAGACCAAAAGGCTTTTCCGCGACGCTGGTGGGCTAGGGATCCACTGGCGTCAATGCGATTTCTTGCCGGACGCGACGCCTCTGAAAAAACGGACGCTTCGGTAGGCGGGAACACAGACCGGCGAGTTAACGGACAGTGGACAAGCAGACCCCCGCCCCCCCGAGCTGTTCTCTATCTCGCTCCCCATTGGACAGCGACCCTGCGTCGGACGCATTCATTTGCATAAAGTTGAGCTCCGGTCAACTTTTGGACGCGCCGCAACTGCTCGAACGGACGCGCCGCGTACCCAGAATGCTTTGCGGGCGCGTCATTAACGGTTTGACGCGTCCCATAGAAATGAACAGGCAGCCGCGTCGCGGCGGACGAAACGAACGCCAGTGGATCCCAGGCGTGAACACCCTGGCGTTTTGACGCGCGTCAAAGAAGTTGATGTCGGTTGTGGTTGGTCATCCATTTAAAGGGGCCGCGACATCTACACTCTGATTGGTTGCCGCTGCTACGCATCATCGCTCATTAGCATAAAGTTCAGGAGATTTCAACTTTCTCCTGACGCTCTCGCCGCCAAAACGCGACGCCAACGGCTTTGACGCTCTTCAACGCTCCTCGACGCTGGTTCTCATTGAAAATGAATGACTTCCGGCCACCGCGACGCTCTCGACGCTTTCGGTCTGAACGTACAGTTAGGTGGCACCCCTAAATCTCAATGGATTTCCTCAAAACTTTGCAAAAGTCATTTTTATGTTAATTGGAACAAAATGCATTGCCAGCCAAATTGATATTTTGAAATTAAAATTTCCCATTCAGATTTGATGCACCCTAGTGTGCGTCCTCAGTGAGAGAGAGTGTGTGTGTGTGTGTGTGTGTTTGTGCGTGTGGCCTCAGTGAACTGTATCAGTCTCTGCAGTTTCTGTCTCCCTCTATGCTGATGATACAACTTTATGTTTCTAAAAGCAGAATTAATTTGATGAGCATTTAATCATTTCCTGGATATGCTAAAGTTACAAAAATGAAAGAAAATGAACAAAGATGTCAGAAAGAAAGACAGAACATGAGAAACAGAAAGAGATGCAGAGAGCAGAGTAACAGCAGTTTATTCAGAGCATTTCCATAGAGAGCCACTTTGCATCAGCAGCACCATGCTCCAGTGCTCTGGGAGAGTTTATAGTCCTGAGAGTTGAAGACTGGATGACTGACAGCTGTCCTTCATGACAACACAAGACACAGAAATCCTCCTCATCAAAAACATGACTTTGGTCTCCGTCCTCATCTGGACTCTCCTCTGCTTCACTCAGGGTGAGGAAAATCTTTTTTCTGTCATGTGAAAATCATTTGGAGTGAAGCTGAGTTTCACCTCAACATCTAATGTTTTTCTCTGTCCTCAGGGTCTGTTGGACAAAATGTTGTCCTGACTCAGCCTGCAGCCAAATCAGTGCAAAATGGACAGACCGTCTCCATTGACTGTAAAGCCAGTTCAAGAGTTACTCACAGCTCTGGTTCAGAATACTACCTAGCCTGGTACCATCAGAAAACTGGAGAAGCTCCCAAGATTCTGATCTACTTAACATCAAGAAAGTTTTCTGGAATCTCCTCCAGATTCAGTGGAGGTGGAGCGGGAGATGGAGTTGACTTCACTCTGAGCATCAGTGGAGTCCAGACGGAAGATTCAGGAGTTTACTACTGTCAGAGTCATCACTATATCAACAGTCAGAACGTGTTCACACAGTGAAAAAGCGTCGTACAAAAACCTCCCTCAGTGAAACTGAACAGACTGCTGCAGCTGGAAGATACTGCAGAGACTGATACAGTTCACTGAGGACACACACACACACACACACACACACTCACTCACTCACACTAATATTGTCTCCATCAGTTTTCCTCTATAACTTCAAACAGTCCGTCTGCCTCCTTAACAACCTGAAAGTTTCCTCACATGAAGAATGACAGCTGTGGAGTAATAAACATTCATGATATGAAGTCAACGACACCCAGATTATATAATACTACCACCAACAGCATTACATGATTGTGTAAACATTAGATAGCAGTTTAGGAGAAGCTCTGAGACACATTGTATGAAGAACGTCTGACAGTGAATAAAAACTGTTGGACTCATGTGATATTGTTGATTCTTCAGAGAAAACACAAAGCAGAAGACAGTCTGTCCACAGGTTCAACAGAGTTCATATATGAAGGACATCATGCTCATGGAAACCTGTTAATCTTCTTCAAATGACCATGTACATGTGCAGCTCCCTCCAGGGTTCAGGATGTGACTGCTTCACTGAGACACTGTCTGCTCGTACTGAGAGAGTCTCAATGAATCCTGAAGCAACAACAGTGCTTTAAGAAAACTGAACAACACAGGAGACATGTGTCGCTTTAATAGTAATAAACAATTATTTTCACCTGTGTGATCAAAGTGACTTTATTGTCATTAGTAAACATTAAACACAATGGGCCGGATTTACTAAGATCCCAGATAGCGGGCGCTATATTGTTTGCTCCCGCTATAATATTGCGAGTTTGGTTAGTGCACGCAAAACAGATGATCTACTAAGAGTAACCCGCTAAATGAAAACACGTGCAAACCGCAATATGTAAATGAGGGTTTTGCGCGTCGTAATCGTTTCCGCCATGAAGAGAATGGACAGAGAGCTGGATGGACGAAGGGACAGAATGACATTTGATCCGATGCTACAATGACAGCATGTGTGTTCATCTCTCTCGCGCTCTGTTTAGATAAATAAACAAAAATCGCTACAGGGCCCAACTCGTCATATAGTGACGAACAGGCAGCAGCTGCAGCGACAATCACACACCTATAATAAGATTAATAGAGAGCTCAGGTGGGACACACGGATCTAAACACTCTGACCACAGACCAGAGGGATCAAAGACGGGTGAAGGCAGCGGTGACGTGTCTCAGTCCGGGACTGAGAGACGGAGCTGAGCAGCCAGGTGAGAGGAGAGGAGAGGAGAGGAGAGGAGCGCACTGCAGGACAGACGTGCCCCGTGCGTAACGGCGCGTAAATGACTTTTAACACGGCTGAAAAACTGTTAGAGAATTACCCAGACGTGAGGAAATGCAGAGATGTAAGATCACGGGGCTCTGACAGGTATCAAATCAATAAACGCATAAGTTTTGGCGAAGTTGTATCAGTTAGTACATGGTTTTCAGACGTGGTAAATAAAGACGCAAAAACAGCCACCGCAATCTCTTCCTGGTTTGGTAAATCACATTGCACGCGCTAAATAAATCTATTTGCATCTACTCCTCCCAGTATTTTGCACGTTCTGGCAGAAACGCCCATATTTACATATTCATCAAGGCAAACACGCTAAATGGATGGCACGTGCTTTTCTGCCCGTGTGAGGGACGCAATCCTCGGTGCGTCCGGTTAGTAGATCAGGTTCCACATGTGTTTGCGCGTGCAATCACGTTTGCACACGTTTTAGTACGCAAACCTTTAGTAAATCCGGCCCAATGTCAGTAGAAGCTCCAGCATTATTGACATATACAGTATAATGTTGAAACTGTAAAGAAAGACGGAAGGCTGCTGAGTGTGTGCAGGCTTACTGGGCCTCTCTCTATGCTGATGATACATGACTTTATATTTCTAAAAGCAGAATTAATTTGATGAGCATTCAATTTTATTTATTTCCTGGGTATGCTAAAGTTACAAACATGAAAGGAAATGAACAAAGATTTCAGAAAGAAAGACAGAACATGAGAAACAAAAAGCGATGCAGAGAGCAGAGTAACAGCAGTCAAGTCAGAGCATTTCCATAGAGAGCCACTTTGCATCAGCAGCACCATGCTCCAGTGCTCTGGGAGAGTTTATAGTCCTGAGAGTTGAAGACTGGATGACTGACAGCTGTCCTTCATGACAACACAAGACACAGAAATCCTCCTCATCAAAAACATGACTTTGGTCTCCGTCCTCATCTGGACTCTCCTCTGCTGCTGCTTCACAGGTAAAGTCCAGAGAATCCAACTCCTCTATCAACATCTGTCCCTCTGAAATGAAGCCCACAAAACCATGACTCTGTTTTATCTTTCTGTCTCTGTGTCCTCAGAGTCCAGAGGTCACAGTGACTCAGCCTGGAGCAGTGAGATCTGCTGTAGGAGACTCAGTCACCATCAACTGTAGAACCAGTCAGGATGTTTATGTTTACAGCAGCTACCACCGTTTACACTGGTACCAACAGAGAGATGGAGAAAAACCTAAACTCCTCATTGACTCTGCTTCCTCTCGAAGATCAGGGATTCCGGGTCGTTTTACAGGCAGTGGATCAAACTCTGACTTCACTCTGAGCATCAGTGGAGTCCAGGCCGAAGATGCAGCAGTTTACTACTGTCAGAGTTATCACTGGTTGAACAGTCAGAGTGTGTTCACACAGTGAAAAAGCGTCGTACAAAAACCTCCCTCAGTCAAAGTGAACAGAAACTGAACTGACTGCTGCAGCTGGAAGATACTGCAGAAACTGATACAGTTCACTGAGGACACACACACACACACGCACATTAATATTGTCTCCATCAGTTTTCCTTTATAACTTCAAACAGTCCATCTGCCGCTTTAACAACCTGAAAGTTTCCTCACATGAAGAATGACAGCTGTGGAGTAATAAACATTGATGATATAAAGTCAAAGACACCCAGATTATATAATACTACCACCAATAACATTAAATGATTGTGTTAACATTGGATAGCAGTTTACAAGAAGCTCTGAGACACATTGTATGAAGAACGTCTGACTGTGAATAAAAACTGTTGGACTCATGTGACATTGTTGATTCTTCAGAGAAAACACAAAGCAGAAGACAGTCTGTCCACAGGTTCAACAGAGTTCATATATGTAGGACATCATGCTCATGGAAACCTGTTAATCTTCTTCAAATGACCATGTACATGTGCAGCTCCCTCCAGGGTTCAGGATGTGACTGCTTCACTGAGACACTGTCTGCTCGTACTGAGAGAGTCTCAATGAATCCTGAAGCAACAACAGTGCTTTAAGAAAACTGAACAACACAGGAGACATGTGTCGCTTTAATAGAATAAACAATTATTTTCACCTGTGTGATCAAAGTGACGTTATTGTCATTAAACATTAAACACAATGTCAGTAGAAGCTCCCAGCATTATTGACATACAGTATAATGTTGAAACTGTAAAGAGCGACGGAAGGCTGCTGAGTGTGTGCAGGCTTACTGGGTCTCTCTCTATGCTGATGATACATGACTTTATATCTCCAAAAGCAGAATTAATTTGATGAGCATTCAATTTTATTAATTCCTGGGTATTCTAAAGTTACAAAAACAAAGAAAAACACGCACTCTCCAACAAAACTCTCAGGAACAAGACGTTGTCGAAACCGGTTTGTGCATGTTAAGCGCCGATGCAGTATGAAATAAAAGACAATGAGAAGGACACGAGTGCTGCTGGCCTTTCTTTTGTTTCTTTAAGTTTATCTTCTGGCCGTGCACCTCTTTAGTTTGTTCCTGAGAGTTTTGTTGGAGAGTGCGTGTTTTTCTTTGTTTTTGTAACTTTAGAATACCCAGGAATTAATAAAATTGAATGCTCATCAAATTAATTCTGCTTTTAGAGATATAAAGTTGTCGAAACCGGTTTGTGCATGTTAAGCGCCGACGCAGTATGAAATAAAAGACAATGAGAAGGACACGAGTGCTGCTGGCCTTTCTTTTGTTTCTTTATTCTAAAGTTACAAACATGAAAGGAAATGAACAAAGATGTCACAAAGAAAGACCGAACATGAGAAACAAAAAGAGGTACAGAGAGCAGAGTAACAGCAGTCGAGTCAGAGCATTTCCATAGAGAGCCACTTTGCATCAGCAGCACCAACACAGTCTCACCCCTTTGCGTCAAACGGTTGACGCTTGGTCAAGGCCCCTTACGTCAATATACTGACGTGGAGGGGGTACCCTCGAGGTCGTTTCTCGACGAATAGGGCCACTCATAGACTTGAATGCAAATCCCTCATCGTCGGATTTTGACGAAGGGGGGCGGGACCGTTTTTCCCTCACTCCCAGTGCGTCAACAGCCTGACGAACGGTCACTGTCCCTCCTCGTCACATGCCTGACTCATTAGGTGCCCGTTTTTCGTCAGGTTTTGACGCGCTCGGCTTTCAGTTGATTCCAATGCAGTTCCCTTCGCGGCGATATGTGACGCTCAGAGCAAGTGATCCAGCCGACCGGCTGCGGCACTGACAGACGCTGTGAGCAGAGGAAAACTTTTTTTTTTTTTTAACTTTTCCTTAAATCTTTATTGAACCAGATGCTGCTGTGTCTGACGTAACTTTCGGCAAGGACGTCCTTTCGGTTATTTATTTATTTATTTAGTGATCATGGTGTTTGGTGCAGAATAATCAATCAATAAATAAATAAATAAATTATGTCCTTGTCGGAAGCTGCGTCAGACCAGGAGGGGGGGGGGGGGGGTTGTGGATTCTACAGGTGAAGACCACTTCCGCGTTCAAAAAGCTGCTCTGTTTAATCAATATTCTGAAGAAAGATCTGATTATTAGCCATAACGCTGTAACCATCCAAGGAAGACTGTGTAACAATATTATGTGCTTCTGCTGAGTCCAAAAGCCCTTTGTAATATCAACTTTATTTTAAGAAAACACGCTTTGTTTCCAATGTCATATCACGGAGAAGCACTACATTACCCATAATCCTCATATTTATCAGCGACGTGTCTGATTGGTTGAGCTTGCTGTTGCCAGCAAATGAAAAAATAAAACAAATTGAGCTTATATTATTTTCTTAGTAACTAAAAGGTCTTAACATCTTTTTTGTTTTCAACATTGAATAAAAAAAGGGTGCTATATTGTTAAAATTCAACAATAAAGTGCATAAAAGTTGGCTTGACTTCTTTCTTTTTTTCTTTTTTTTCATAATTTTCACCAGCATCTTTCTGGTCCACATCACATCATATTTATTGTAATTTTTAATTCAATGAGTGACATTTTATTTTTTATCTGAAAAACATTATTATGAATTCAAGGGTCAGAGGTCACTGATTAGTGTTAAATTTAACCTTTTTGACCCTGTTTCCTTGAATAAATCACTAAGACTTTGATGCGGGAAGCTGAGATTTTGATTTGATTTTGTTCAGAGCACTAGGGACAAAGTTTCTGTAGAATTTCAGACCTGTCGGACGTCCAGAAGGGTCACAGCTGACTGTCCAGGCTCGTTTCTCGGCCTTCAAAGCCTAGATTTAGAAGCCTTTTGTCTAATAACGTCTACATCCTTGGGGTTATAAGGCTGAAAGTTTCATGTATTTGTCCGGGGGCCTAAGGCCATCCACCATGTGCAATTTCAAACCCGTGCGACCTTCACAAGTGTCAAAGGTCACTGATTTGTGACCTTTTTGACCCTGTTTCCTTGAATAAAACACCCTGAGACTTTGATGCGGGAAGCTGAGATTTTGATAGGTTGTCCAGAATGTCTAGTAGATTGTGTGTGCAAAAGATTCAGAGCTCTGTGACATTCAGAAGGGTCACAAATAGCCAAAAAGCAATGCTCCTTTCTCTGGCCTCATATTAAAGGAGAAATGCAATTCTTTAATAGCTTCCAGATGCTTTGGCCTATCAGGCTGAATTTTTAGCTAAAGGAGCTGGTGTACGATCAGGAAGTAGGGGAGCTGTGCATAAAGCCAATTGGTAAGTGTCAAAGGTCACAGGGGTCAAACATCAAAGTGAATCCAGCCATTCCTGCTTTTTCTCAACAAAACATACACGCTTTAAGTTATCATCATGAAATATTAATAGGTTGTATATCAGAGAGTCCTCTATCAGAATATTTTGGTCCCGTTGCTCTAGGGGCCCCAGGGGGCCACTTGGCTTTCCCATGCTCCCACAGAGTTGGGTCTCGGGGTGATGGATAAGGGCCTCACCATGAGTCCACAGGCCAAGTTTCAAGTGATTTGGTCGGTTTCTATGGAAACGGCGGCCTCAAGGATACAGAGGAATGCGACTGTTTGAAGCCCCGCCTCTCGAAAAGTAATGGCTCGATCAGGACCAAACACACATCTACGCGTTCGTCTTGGGCCCCCGAACCATATATTACGAAATCAGAACTGTACGACTTTTGGAAATGTGTTTTGTCTATTTCAGCTTTTCTGACTCAGAGTCTGTCAGACTTAAAGCTTGAGAGACCCTCTTAGTCAGAAAAGCCGAAATAGACAAAACACATTTCCAAAAGTCGTGCAGTTCTGATTTCGTAATATATGGTTCGGGGGCCCAAGACGAACGCGTAGATGTGTGTTTGGTCCTGATCGAGCCATTACTTTTCGAGAGGCGGGGCTTCAAACAGTCGCATTCCTCTGTATCCTTGAGGCCGCCGTTTCCATAGAAACCGACCAAATCACTTGAAACTTGGCCTGTGGACTCATGGTGAGGCCCTTATCCATCACCCCGAGACCCAACTCTGTGGGAGCATGGGAAAGCCAAGTGGCCCCCCGGGGCCCCCTGGGGCCCCTAGAGCAACGGGACCAAAATATTCTGATAGAGGACTCTCTGATATACAACCTATTAATATTTCATGATGATAACTTAAAGCGTGTATGTTTTGTTGAGAAAAAGCAGGAATGGCTGGATTCACTTTGATGTTTGACCCCTGTGACCTTTGACACTTACCAATTGGCTTTATGCACAGCTCCCCTACTTCCTGATCGTACACCAGCTCCTTTAGCTAAAAATTCAGCCTGATAGGCCAAAGCATCTGGAAGCTATTAAAGAATTGCATTTCTCCTTTAATATGAGGCCAGAGAAAGGAGCATTGCTTTTTGGCTATTTGTGACCCTTCTGAATGTCACAGAGCTCTGAATCTTTTGCACACACAATCTACTAGACATTCTGGACAACCTATCAAAATCTCAGCTTCCCGCATCAAAGTCTTGGTGTTTTATTCAAGGAAACAGGGTCAAAAAGGTCACAAATCAGTGACCTTTGACACTTGTGAAGGTCGCACGGGTTTGAAATTGCACATGGTGGATGGCCTTAGGCCCCCGGACAAATACATGAAACTTTCAGCCTTATAACCCCAAGGATGTAGACGTTATTAGACAAAAGGCTTCTAAATCTAGGCTTTGAAGGCCGAGAAACGAGCCTGGACAGTCAGCTGTGACCCTTCTGGACGTCCGACAGGTCTGAAATTCTACAGAAACTTTGTCCCTAGTGCTCTGAACAAAATCAAATCAAAATCTCAGCTTCCCGCATCAAAGTCTTAGTGATTTATTCAAGGAAACAGGGTCAAAAAGGTTAAATTTAACACTAATCAGTGACCTCTGACCCTTGAATTCATAATAATGTTTTTCAGATAAAAAATAAAATGTCACTCATTGAATTAAAAATTACAATAAATATGATGTGATGTGGACCAGAAAGATGCTGGTGAAAATTATGAAAAAAAGAAAGAAGTCAAGCCAACTTTTATGCACTTTATTGTTGAATTTTAACAATATAGCACCCTTTTTTTATTCAATGTTGAAAACAAAAAAGATGTTATATCTCACACAGGCTTCGCCCTCTACTGGACTCTATGGGTATATCTCTCCTCCAATCGCGTACGCGCGATGGCCCACTGAAATTTGCATGTACGTAGCCGGCCAGTATGGCGTGCCTACCTTTCCCACCCTTTAGCGGGCTATATAAGCAGATGCACCGCCAGCTGCCCTCATTCCTTTTTACTTCAGCGTCGGCGAGTGCCCACTGTCACACTAGCTCCTAGGATGGAGTCGCCGCTTCAGGAACAACGCCTCTGCCGGCATAATCGCCCCGGCAGACCTACATCTTCTTTGCTTCGAGCGTCTCGGGAGGAAGCGCGCCACCGCCGGGCTGGAGCAGCGACGGCAGGAGGAGGACGCCGCTCCAGCGTACACCACCTCCACGCCGCCTGATGAAGCTTCGCCGCCCAGACCCGCCTCAGCCTCTGCTGCAGACTCGCCGCCGCTACGAGACGAGGAGGATGAACTCTCCCTCTCCGACGGCTCGACGGTGTTTGGCGCCGCTTCTATCAAGCTCAACTTCCCGTAAGTCATGACGACTGCAGCGGAGTGTGTCGGGCTTCCCCTGCCCCCCCCCACTGCCCCCGAAGCCGGTGAGCCGCCTCCGCGTGTGCAGGGCGAGACGGAGACTGTGTTCCCCGGTGTGCCCCCGCTCGAAGACGCTCTGGCTGCGCTCATTATCCCACACTCAGCCGGCTGGTCAGGACACAGAAAGCCACTACCACCGCTGCTGCAGGATAAGGACACGCTGGAATATTTTGACAAGATATTCCAGCTGGGCGCGAAACTAGCAGCAGCAGCAGCAACAACCTCGGTGTGCTGGGCGTAGCAGCGGCGGCTTCACTCCCGCACGACGCCCCCCCCTTCCCCTGACACTATGGAGTATCTCGGCCGGACCATCGGTCAGATGAACAGGACAGGGAGTTGCTACTGCTGCCGGACGAGTGATGTCACTGTCGGGCGTCGGCTCTCGCCACGTCTGGCTAGGTCTCACCGCCCTCCCCAGAAGGGACCGAGAGGATCTTCTGGCTGCACCGTCTGGTCTCTTTGGCTCCCTCACTACGGTGACGCAGCGGCTAAAGAGGCTGGAGGAGGAAAAGGCGCAGCTGAGCCGTCATCTACCGCTCGCTGTCGCCGCCAAGCAGAAGGGAGAGGTCAAGCTGCCCCGCCGCTACGCTATGGCGAGGCGGAGGGATCGCCGCCAGCGAAGAGGCTTCTCCGCGGCGGATCCCCCAGCTGACCCACAGCCAGCCCCAGCGGGCCCGCCGCAGCAGCGCCCCGCACGGGACCCCAGCGCGTCCCGTCCCGCGGCGGCTCGCAGCACACCCAGGACGAAGCTGTCCTGGGGCACACAGCGACCAAAGTGGCAGTTAACGGGAGAGACGGCACCGGCAGACTGCCTCGCCGCCCTCCCTCATTGTTCATATGGTTCTGTATGTTCTGCTTGTGTTCACTGTTCTGTGGATGTGAAAAATGTTTTTATTAAAACATGTTACTTCACTAACAGAGCAAAAATTCCCCCTCCCACCTCCACCATGCTCCCCGCTTGCCGCGCAGCCCCGGCCGGTGTAGTCACCGCTACACCGTCGGTCAGGCTGCCGGTGGCTTGTGTTACACCATCACATCCCCGAAGCGGGCCCGGCAAGCAAGGCCCCCCGGTCATGGTTTCACAAGCACACTCACACAACACACCCTCTACCGTCCCCGTTGTGGGAGACGCGGTAGAGCGGAACACCGTTGTCAACCGGGTAAAAGCTACCGTTGTCCCTCTCTATGAGCGCTACAACCGGCGAGGCTGCACAAGAAAACATCGCTCCCCACCGGTTGTAGCGACCACACAGTTAGCCCCGCGCGCTGCTAGCCGACACCGTGTCACTTCCACGGTGCGTCCGGCTCAGCGTGTTGACCGGCTGACGAGCGATGATTGTCACCGCCGAGCTAACGGCTACAGCGGTGATAAGCATCGTTCGCAGCAGCACGGCAGGGCTGTGTTTCCGGACAATGAGACGGCTGCCTCACGCTCGTTTAACCCACGCCGCTCCAGTGAAGCGGCCGGGCTAACACGAACTGTCTCCCCGGTAAACAGCAGTGGAGCGATGGTTGTCACCGCCGAGCTAACGGCTACAGCGGTGACAAGCATCGTTCGCAGCAGCACGGCAGGGCTGTGTTTCCGGACAATGAGACGGCTGCCTCATGCTCGTCTAACCCGCGCCGCTCCAGTGAAGCGGCCGGGCTAACACGAACTGTCTCCCCGGTAAACAGCAGTGGAGCGGCCAACGTGTCTGACCGCTCTGGTCCTGTGGCTGTTATTTCCACGGGCGGATCTAACAGCAGCAGGGACGTCATGACGGTGAGGTGCCGGGCGGCGGTGGTGCGTTCAGGTGACACCACGCCGGCTCGGACAACAGAGATGCGTTCACGGACGGCCCCGCGAGCTCGGACAACGGGCTTGGTGCGTTCAGGGACGACTCAGCCCTTTCACAGAGGGCCCCCCATGGGCCAAACTCCCGTTTATGGCGGGTTTGGCGGCGGAGAGGGCCGAAATTGTGTACCACAGCTTTCTAGAAGCTGCTCCACAGCTGTCTGCGCGTCCTCTCACGTGTTTTTACGAAGCATGGCAGAGCAGCTGCGTACTGACAGACTGGCTGGACAGGACCCTCAGACTAGGATATTCTCTCCAGTTCTGCGGGCTCCCCCAGCGTTCAGGGGCATACAAGAGATGAATCTATCCTCTCAACATGAGATAGAGTTCCTCGAGGGGGAAATTCAGGACCTGCTATCAAAACAGGCCGTGTCAATTGTCCCTCTTCACGACAAGGAACGAGGTTTTTACTCCCCATACTTTTTGGTTCCCAAAAAGACAGGGGGCTACAGACCCATCCTGGACCTCCGTGCCCTGAACACACGTATCGGTCGCAAAACGTTCCGCATGCTAACCACAAGGAGGCTGCTGGTACTCGTCCAACCAGGCGATTGGTTCTCTACCATCGACTTGAAGGACGCTTATTTTCACGTCGAGGTGGCACCAAAACACAGGAAGCTCCTGCGTTTTGCATTTCAGGGAACAGCCTACGAATACAACAGGCTGCCATTTGGCTATTCCCTGGCCCCTAGTACGTTCAGCAAATGTGTGGACGCAGCGCTACAACCGCTGCGCAGCCAGGGGATGAGGGTCTTCTTTTATCTGGACGACCTCATCGTGATGGCCAGGTCCAAACAATGGGCCATTTTTTTCACACAGTTCAGTTGATACTTCACCTGACCAAGTTGGGTTTTGCCATCAACTGGAAGAAGAGCAACCCCCAACCAAACCAGCGGGCCGAATACTTGGGGATTGTGCTCGACTCTGTCAGCCTGAGAGCCACTCTGTCGGAGTCCAGACGGACAGCCCTACAGCAGGAGGTTCTCAAGCTGCAACAGGTTCCACGTGTCACAGCCTTGGCCGTCATGCAAGCACTGGGGCACATGGCAGCAGCTAACCCGGTGGTTCCACTAGGACTGCTGCACATGCGTCGCCTGCAGAGATGGTTCGCCAGCCTACGCTTAGACCTCAAGAGGCAGAAGTTTCGGCTGCTGACAGTCCCCCCAACAGTGCGGGGCAACCTGCAGTACTGGGGGTCCCCACGACATTTGTTGACCGGAACACCACTAGGACGAGTGACCTCGTACACGTCGGTGTTCACGGACGCCTCCATGATGGGGTGGGGAGGCACCTGCCTGGGGAGGGCGATAGGTGGTGTGTGGCCTCCGGGGGAGGACCGCCACATCAACCTCCTCGAGTTACAGGCAGTGTTCCTGGTTCTCCAACACTTCAGTCACCTGTTAAGGGGGAGACACGTGTTGGTGAGGACCGACAATCGCACCACAGTCGTTTACATCAACAGACAGGGCGGTGTACATTCCGCTGCCCTGTTAGCGATGGCGGAGAACCTGTGGTCATGGGCTTCAGAGCACCTACAATCTCTGAGAGCCCTCCACGTTCCAGGAATCGAGAACAGGGGGGCCGACCTCATGTCAAGGGGCGGCCCCCTGGAAGACGAGTGGAGACTGCAACCAGAAGTGGTACAGCAGATCTGGACACGATTCGGGAGGACAACGGTGGACCTGTTTGCCAACAGGTCGAACACCCACTGCCCCCATTGGTTCTCCCTGAGCCCGCAAGACCATCCACCCTTTGGGGTGGACGCATTTGCACACGCTCCATGGCCAAGAGGGCTACTTTATGCCTTCCCCCCCCTCCGTCTCATCCCCCAGCTACTGGAGAGAGTGAGAGTGGAGCGGCTGAGGGTCATTCTGGTGGCTCCCGACCGGCGGTCGGCTCTGTGGTACGCAGAGCTGACCACAATGATGGCGGCCCCACCATGGCCCATTCCCCAAATCCGGGGGGCGCTGTCACAGGAGGCAGGCGCGATACAGGCGCTGCCGATCCTGGGCCAGTCGCTTCAAGCCTGGGCCCTGAAAGGGACAGGTTAATGCGGACTGGGCTGACTGCGCAGGTGGTGAAAACCATCCAAGCGGTTAGGGCTGGATCCACCATTGCCTGTTACAGGGCTAAGTGGTTAGGTTTCCAGCATTGGTGCGAAGAGAGGGAAGTGGACCCACTGACATGCTCAGTGGGAGACACTCTTTCCTTTCTACAGCTTTTGGTTGATAGAGGGCTGTCTCACGCGACTGTTAAGGTTTACGCTGCAGCCATCTCATCATGCCATGAAGGGTTGGGCGGAGGTCCAGTCTTCGCCCACCCTCTGGTAAAACGGTTCCTGCAGGGGGTCAGAAGGCTACGACCAGTGGCACGCACTTCTGTACCACAGTGGGAATTGCCACTGGTACTCGAGGCCCTCACAAGGGACCCCTATGAGCCTTTGGAACGCTCCTCCTTAAAGGTGTTGTCGTTCAAGACAGCGTTGCTTCTTGCTCTGACGTCAGCCAAGAGAGTGAGCGAATTGTGTGCCCTGTCAGTCCACCCGAGTTGTTTACTCCTTCGCGGGGACCGCAGTGGTGCCATCCTTAAACCGAACCCCTCCTTTCTTCCTAAGAACATAAGGAGCTCATTTCGGTCCAGAATCATCCAGTTGGAGGCTTTTCACCCTCCCCCTCATGAGGATTCGAGGGAGGCGAAACTGCATCTCCTATGCCCTGTGCGTGCGTTGACATACTATGTCGACCGAACAGCCACTGTCAGGAACACCGACCAGTTGGTCGTGTGTTATGGTGACGGGACGGCTGGCAGAGCCCTGTCCAAGAAACGCTTGGCGAGGTGGATGTGTAAATGCATCCTCTCAGCCTACAGTCAAGCGGGTCGAGAACCGCCCACTGTGGTCCGGGCGCACTCCACAAGAAGTGTGGCGACGTCTACGGCCCTGTTCAGTGGTGCGAGTGTTGAGGACATATGTACGGCGGCATCGTGGTCTTCACCCTGCCCGTTCATAAGGTTCTATCTCTTGGATGTATCAGGCTCCTTCTCCAGGTCTGTGCTCACTGTAGGGTCACAGGACATGTGAGAGGAAGGATGTGTCAAGTGTTTTTAAATACTTGATCCCCACAGGGTGTCATGCACCTGCATTGGACTGTGCTCTGCTAGGACACTGTCAATGAGGTGCGCAGGAGGTCTAGGGTTGAGACCCCTGCGAGGTTAGACCACAACTTCACCCAGCCTAGTCAGGTGCTGCTAACTGGGATGAAGTTGTACCCGTTATCACTCCATACGGTGGTTAAGATTAATAAAGTGGTGGACTGGGTCTTGGTACCTAACCGGTAGCTGGTGTGGTCAGTGGGCGGAGCCTCTCCCGCGGCAGGGAGTACATAAATCGGGGCTTCGCCTACTGTACCCATAGAGTCCAGTAGAGGGCGAAGCCTGTGTGAGATATAACGAAGGTTACGATATTGTAACCCTAGTTATATTAACACAGGCGGAGCCCTCTACTTAGGGCCCTGCCGCTCTTTCGCCTTACGCTGAAGTTTGGTGGAATGAGGGCAGCTGGCGGTGCATCTGCTTATATAGCCCGCTAAAGGGCGGGAAAGGTAGGCACGCCATACTGGCCGGCTACGTACATGCAAATTTCAGTGGGCCATCGCGCGTACGCGATTGGAGGAGAGATATACCCATAGAGTCCAGTAGAGGGCTCCGCCTGTGTTAATATAACTAGGGTTACAATATCGTAACCTTCGTTAAGACCTTTTAGTTACTAAGAAAATAATATAAGCTCAATTTGTTTTATTTTTTCATTTGCTGGCAACAGCAAGCTCAACCAATCAGACACGTCGCTGATAAATATGAGGATTATGGGTAATGTAGTGCTTCTCCGTGATATGACATTGGAAACAAAGCGTGTTTTCTTAAAATAAAGTTGATATTACAAAGGGCTTTTGGACTCAGCAGAAGCACATAATATTGTTACACAGTCTTCCTTGGATGGTTACAGCGTTATGGCTAATAATCAGATCTTTCTTCAGAATATTGATTAAACAGAGCAGCTTTTTGAACGCGGAAGTGGTCTTCACCTGTAGAATCCACAACCCCCCCCCCCTCCTGGTCTGACGCAGCTCCCGACAAGGACGTAATTTATTTATTTATTTATTGATTGATTATTCTGCACCAAACACCATGATCACTAAATAAATAAATAAATAACCGAAAGGACGTCCTTGCCGAAAGTTATGTCAGACACAGCAGCATCAGGTTCAATAAAGATTTAAGGAAAAGTTAAAAAAAAAAAAAAAAAAAAGTTATTCTCTGCTCACAGCGTCCGTCAGTGCCGCAGCCGGGTCGGCTGGATCACTTGCTCTGAGTGTCACATATCGCCGCGAAGGGAACTGCATTGGAATCAACTGAAAGCCGAGCGCGTCAAAACCTGACGAAAAACGGGCACCTAATGAGTCAGGCATGTGACGAGGAGGGACAGTGACCGTTCGTCAGGCTGTTGACGCACTGGGAGTGAGGGAGAAACGGTCCCGCCCCCCTTCGTCAAAATCCGACGATGAGGGATTTGCATTCAAGTCTATGAGTGGCCCTATTCGTCGAGAAACGACCTCGAGGGTACCCCCTCCACGTCAGTATATTGACGTAAGGGGCCTTGACCAAGCGTCAACCGTTTGACGCAAAGGGGTGAGACTGTGTTGGCAGCACCATGCTCCAGTGCTCTGGGAGAGTTTATAGTCCTGAGAGTTGAAGACTGGATGACTGACAGCTGTCCTTCATGACAACACAAGACACAGAAATCCTCCTCATCAAAAACATGACTTTGGTCTCCGTCCTCATCTGGACTCTCCTCTGCTGCTGCTTCACAGGAAAAATCCAGAGAATCCAACTCCTCTATCAACATCTGTCCCTCTGAAATGAAGCCCACAAAACCATGACTCTGTTTTATCTTTCTGTCTCTGTGTCCTCAGAGTCCAGAGGTCAGGTCACAGTGACTCAGCCTGGAGCAGTGAGATCTGCTGTAGGAGGCTCAGTCACCATCAACTGTAGAACCAGTCAGGATGTTTGGAGCAACAACTATTTAGCCTGGTACCAACAGAGAGATGGAGAAAAACCTAAACTCCTCATTTATCTTGCTTCCACTCGAGCATCAGGGATTCCAGGTCGTTTTACAGGCAGTGGATCAAACTCTGACTTCACTCTGAGCATCAGTGGAGTCCAGGCTGAAGATGCAGCAGTTTACTACTGTCAGAGTCTTCACAGTGGTCCTGTGTTCACACAGTGAAAAAGCGTCGTACAAAAACCTCCCTCAGTCAAAGTGAACAGAAACTGAACTGACTGCTGCAGCTGGAAGATACTGCAGAGACTGATACAGTTCACTGAGGACACACACACACACACACACACACACACACACACACACACACACACACACACACACACACACACACACACACACACACACACTTCAACACTGGCCTCCAATGTTCAGCATGAAGATTGAGTACATATCATAGTCCATCATATTTCTATGATACAGTGTTGTTTCTATTCACATTACTATTCACCAGAATGACATCATCTGCCCTGCACACACACATTTATTTGACTGATGTTTGGATTGATTGTTGTTACATGTAACATAATTTTTCTGTCACAAAAGACTGACGTACCACTGGAGATTTTAAACATGGCTGCTCTCTATCTTCACTACACTGTTATTTCATCTTCATCTTTGATAGTAAATAAGTTCTGTTTCATCAGTAGCTCTTCGTAGATCAAGCCTTTATAACAAACAGTGAACGAGCATAAAATACAGCTACAACAGAAGAATAACCAAACTGAATGAAACTCAAACTCTGATGAACAGGTTTTTCTTTAACAATCTCAGTCTGACGTTGTTCTGTTCTCACACCATCATCAAGTCAGAGATGTTGCTCAGTCTGCTCTTTTACAGCTCAACACAATGTTTAGCTCCAGGAAGTTTTTACTTTGTTCACCATGTTTACTTCCACTTGAGTTTTAGTTCCATACAGTAACAGTAGTTTTTACCTGAGAACTGTTGGTGATGACTGTATCCACCTCTGTTGGTGAGACTCTGATCAGATGATTGAAATTCTGATGTTTCTACTGATTTCAGCAGTGAAGAGACTGATGGACACGACAGAATAAGATGTTTATATTTCATCAGTAATGGACATTTAGTGTTAGATAACTGGACTAAGAAATATCTCCATTATATGAAACTAGCAACTGTTTATAGACATGGTGGATGAGGTTTAGATTTTTATATACTGTATGTGTGTGTGTGTGTGTGTGTGTGTGTGTGTGTGTGTGTGTGTCCTCAGTGAACAGTATCAGTCTCTGCAGTATCTTCCATCTGCAGCAGTCAGTTCAGTTTCTGTTCACTTTAACTGAGGGAGGTTTTTGTACGACGCTTTTTCACTGTGTGAACACATGCTGACTGTTGATATAGTGAAAACTCTGACAGTAGTAAACTGCTGTATCTTCAGCCTGGACTCCACTGATGCTCAGAGTGAAGTCAGAGTTTGATCCACTGCCTGTAAAACGACCTGGAATCCCTGATGCTCGAGTGGAAGCACCGTAAATGAGGAGTTTAGGTATTTCTCCATCTCTCTGTTGGTACCAGGCTAAACAGTGGTATGGATTGTTAAAATAAACCTTCTGACTGGTTCTACAGTTGATGGTGACTGAGTCTCCTACAGCAGAGCTCACTGCTCCAGGCTGAGTCACTGTGACCTGACCTCTGGACTCTGAGGACACAGAGACAGAAAGATAAAACAGAGTCATGGTTTTGTGGGCTTCATTTCAGAGGGACAGATGTTGATAGAGGAGTTGGATTCTCTGGACTTTACCTGTGAAGCAGCAGCAGAGGAGAGTCCAGATGAGGACGGAGACCAAAGTCATGTTTTTGATGAGGAGGATTTCTGTGTCTTGTGTTGTCATGAAGGACAGCTGTCAGTCATCCAGTCTTCAACTCTCAGGACTATAAACTCTCCCAGAGCACTGGAGCATGGTGCTGCTGATGCAAAGTGGCTCTCTATGGAAATGCTCTGACTGACTCCAACAGGGACTTGGTTTAGTCTGATGAAGCTGATCATCAATGGATCAATTAAATTGATGGAAAAAATTGAAACAATAAAAAATCCAGCCTTCAGGGATGTCATAAGTTGTACTCATTTACACATGATACCTTAAGATACAACATGATGATGTGTTGAGGACAGCTCCAGTTGAGTGACTCTGTGTGTTTGCATATGTGTCCTTCCTCTCTGCTCCCAGCCGTTAAGAGGCCAGTGTTGATCAGTGTGTGTCCAGGCCTTTCACAGCCACTGACACCACAGCAGCTCAATGATGATGTCTGTGACTCTACTGCTGGCCACCCTGGGGCTCCTTGTTCAGGGTGAGACTCTCTGCTGAAAACTTTGCTTCAGGATGGAACCAGGTTCACCACAATGATGTTCTGCTATGATGGAGAAACACTGAAACCAGCAGCATTGACCTTCTTCCATCTATTCTCCATGTTCAAGAAATGATCTTCTTCTGTTGGGATGTTGATGTTTCTCCAAGATGGATTTGTCTCAATAACTCTTCTCCTCTTGTTCATGTTTTCCAGGTTCATCAGGAGACAAAATCCTGACTCAGACTCCTGGATCTCAGTCTGTTGTTCCTGGTCAGACTGTTTCTATCAGATGTCAAACTAGTGCAGATGTTTATACCTGGCTCCATTGGTACCTTCAGAAACAAGGAGAATCTCCCAAATTATTGATTTATGAAGCTACAACCCGTCAGTCTGGAGTTTCAGATCGTTTTAGTGGACGTGGATCTGGGACTGACTTCACTCTGACCATCAGCAGAGTTCAGGCTGAAGACTCAGGAGTTTACTACTGTCAGCACAGAAATGGCTACCCACTCACACAGTGAAAACTCCTCGTACAAAAACCTCCATCAGCTGCAGAGGAACTGATCTGGCTCAATAGCTGCACTGAAACTAAAACATAGTTAATAAAGATCCCCTTTGAACATTTTAAGACTAAATTTTTAACAAAAAATATTTACTGTAGGTAAAGTTGGATGAAAGAAACACGGAAAGAAAGAATATTGTTTTTCCCAAATCAATATTTTATGAACATGAACTCCTGTTGGTGAAATAAATTATGATTTTTTAAATTGAAATACTACTACATATAACATATAAATTAATATATTTACATATACCGTGCCTTTATTTGACTGTTATTGTGCTTTGTTTTGCAAAGAACCAGGAGAATTTATTACAATATTCATGTTTACTTTTTTTCATTTCTTTGTGTCTTTGTGTTTCAGCTCATCATCAGATGACAAGTGTAAAGATTTAAAAAGCAAAAAGTGAGAAGGCACATGGAAACATACTATTGATTCTGCTCGATTAGTCAATCAATGATGTTGAATTTTTACTGAATTCATACATGTTCAATTTACAGTATATGCATACGTTATCATAATCTTCGACTTTCTCTGTGAACTCATCATACAGGAATAATAAGTTGTCATGGACACGTTAAATGAAAACACATGAAAACAAATGATGTGATGATCAGATTTTTATTATGTGTAAAAATAGAAAAAACATAAAAACACTGAGAGAAGCTGGTAAATATTGTTAGTGAAGCATGTGCAATCAAAGAGAGAGAGAGAGCAGGAGCAGAGTAAAACCAGTATCAGAGTCCCAGTGAGTCAGCTCAGGACTGGGGACACTGGTCTCTCCTCAGAGTCTCTGAGAGCGGAGACTGGGAGCCCTGGGTGGCCTCACAGGTCACAGAGCCCAGCTTCCTCCACTGGTCTGCAGGGAGCCTCAGGGTGCTGCTCCAGCTGTAGAGGCCGTCCTTCCCCAGCACCCCGGGGCTCCTGCTCTCCTCCCAGCTGCTGCTGCTGCTGCCGTCCACCTTCCAGACCAGACTCCAGTCTGAGGGGAAGCCCTTGTTGGCCAGGCACATGAGCGTGGCCTTCCCCTGCTGCTGCAGCTCCTCACTGGAGGGGGGCAGCACCGTCAGGGTGGGGCGGGTATCACCTATAGGAGACACAGAGCACAACGTGTCAATCCAACAGCAGCCACTTGGACACCTTTACTGTGTGAGAGCTGCTTTTGTCCTTGAAGGAGTTTCTGTCAGATGTTTTTCTGCTCCACCAGTCACTCACTCACTCACACATTGTTTCACTTCCCTTTAAAAACCTCTCATGCACATCAGCACAGAAAGAGTCCTCATATGAGTGAAATATATCAACGTAGACTGGAAACTGAAGAAGCTGATTTTACATTTAAACTGCTGCATTTTACTGCACTTCATAATACAAAAATGAATACGGTTTTAAAAATTTAAGAAATTTAAAATGTAATTTTCTACAAAGTCATGGTCCATTCATAATCCAACACATTTACTATCAAGATCACCACAGTTAATCAGATCTACTGTTAAAGGACATTATGAGTCACAAATAAGTGACGACCACATTTAAACATCAGACAATTCAAAAGAAACCAACAGCCTCAGAAAACTTCAGTCTCACTGTTCACAGTCATTTCAACTCAACTTCTAAACTGTTTCAAATGTAAAGACTAAATGTAACAAAAATGTTTTTACAGCAGGATTGTTGTTCTTGAATGTTTCCTGCTCTTCAAATTGTTCACATTTCACTAATGAAGTGGAACATGTGAAAAGAAAAGTCGAGTGAAGCTGCTCTGAGTTCAGCTTCATGTGTTAAACAGGAGAAATGAAGAATCAAACAGATTTTACAGTGATCTGGATCAGCCCAGTGGAAATTTATATCTGCTACAAATGTTCACTGACAGAAATTAGAAGCTGAACTGATGAGACAATATTGAAGATTTGATGAGAAACTTACTTCCAACATCCAGTCTGGTTCCTCCACCAAAAGTCCACCACAGTGATACAAAGTGACTGAGTGGTCGTACAAAAACCTCTCAGTGTAGAGAGACACGGCTCTGACTCTGTCTGACTCAACTACAACTACAAGTCCTCAAGTTTCTGTCGTCCAAACATCTGATGACATGATTTCTATTATGGACCAAAACACTGATAATGTGCTGATTTATAATTTACACTTTAAAGACAAAACTCTAGTTTCTGATGTCAACAGAAAATTCAGGGGAAAAAAAGTGTAAATGAAGACGTGAAATAACATATTTAGATTCTAGATAAAAAAAACAAAGAGTGATTGGATAAAATACATGAAAAATTGAACTTACTTCCAACATCCAGTCTGGTTCCTCCACCGAACGTGTACCACAGTGATACAAAGTGACTGAGCCGTCGTACAAAAACCTCTCACTGTACAGAGACACGGCTCTCTGACTCTGACAACAACAAACTCTAATAAATCACTTCCTATTTTTTTCAAAATGTTGAAAATTAACAATTGATAATATTTCTCTGAATTATAATTGTTTTTAAATATTTTAATTTTTCAATATATTTCCAACTAAAGGTGGTCTTTCTAGCATTACATACAAACAGACAAAATTTGGTTTTATAATAAATGTATTGGTAGATCTGAATGAAAATTCACAAAAACACATTCAGTGTCAGCTTTTCAATCAATACCCTAATCAATTCATTGATCTATTGATCATCAGCATCATCAGATGATCCCAGTCCCTGTTGGAGTCAGTCAGAGCATTTCCATAGAAAGCCACTTTGCATCAGCAGCACCATGCTCCAGTGCTCTGGGAGAGTTTATAGTCCTGAGAGTTGAAGACTGGATGACTGACAGCTGTCCTTCATGACAACACAAGACACAGAAATCCTCCTCATCAAAAACATGACTTTGGTCTCCGTCCTCATCTGGACTCTCCTCTGCTGCTGCTTCACAGGTAAAGTCCAGAGAATCCAACTCCTCTATCAACATCTGTCCCTCTGAAATGAAGCCCACAAAACAATGACTCTGTTTTATCTTTCTGTCTCTGTGTCCTCAGAGTCCAGAGGTCAGGTCACAGTGACTCAGTCTGGAGCAGTGAGATCTGCTGTAGGAGGCTCAGTCACCATCAACTGTAGAACCAGTCAGAATGTTTATGTTGACAGCCCTTACCACCGTTTAGCCTGGTACCAACAGAGAGATGGAGAAAAACCTAAACTCCTCATTTCCTCTGCTTCCTATCGGAAATCAGGGTTTCCAGATCGTTTTACAGGCAGTGGATCAAACTCCGACTTCACTCTGAGCATCAGTGGAGTCCAGGCTGAAGATGCAGCAGTTTACTACTGTCAGAGTTTTCACTATATCAACAGTCAGTATGTGTTCACACAGTGAAAAAACGTCGTACAAAAACCTCCCTCAGTCAAAGGGAACAGAAACTGAACTGACTGCTGCAGCTGGAAGATACTGATACAGTTCACTGAGATCACACCATTTTCTTCTTTAATAAACTGTGTGCAAACATAAAATACAGCCACAACAGAAGAATAATCAAACTAAATGAAACTCAATCTCTGATGAACAGGTTTTTCTTTAACAATCACAGTCTGACGTCGTTCTGTTCTCACACCATCATCAAGTCAGAGATGTTGCTCAGTCTGCTCTTTTACAGCTCAACATAATGTTTAGCTCCAGGAAGTTTTTACTTTGTTCACCATGTTTACTTCCACTTCATACATTAGCTTAGTTTTACCTGAGAACTGTTGGTGATGACTGTATCCACCTCTGTTGGTGAGACTCTGATCAGATGATTGAAATGTTGGTGTTTCTACTGATTTCAGCAGCGAAGGAACTGATGGACACGACAGAATAAGACGTTTATATTTCATCAGTAATAAACATTTAGTGTTAGATAATTGGACCAAGAAATGTCTCCATGATATGATACATGTGAACTGTTTATAGACATGGTGGATGAGGTTTAGGTTTTAATGTGTGTGCGTCCTCAGTGAGAGAGAGAGAGTGTGTGTGTGTGTGTGTGTGTGTGTGTGTGTGTGTGTGTGTGTGTGTGTGTGTGTGTCCTCAGTGAACTGTCTCTGCAGTATCTTCCAGCCGCAGCAGTCAGTTCAGTTTCTGTGTCTCTCTATGCTGATGAACTTTATGTTTCTAAAAGCAGAATTAATTTGATGAGCATTTAATTATTTCCTGGATATGCTAAAGTTACAAAAATGAAAGAAAATGAACAAAGATGTCAGAAAGAAAGACAAAACATGAGAAACAGAAAGAGATGCAGAGAGCAGAGTAACAGCAGTTTAGTCAGAGCATTTCCATAGAGAGCCACTTTGCATCAGCAGCACCATGCTCCAGTGCTCTGGGAGAGTTTATAGTCCTGAGAGTTGAAGACTGGATGACTGACAGCTGTCCTTCATGACAACACAAGACACAGAAATCCTCCTCATCAAAAACATGACTTTGGTCTCCGTCCTCATCTGGACTCTCCTCTGCTGCTGCTTCACAGGTAAAGTCCAGAGAATCCAACTCCTCTATCAACATCTGTCCCTCTGAAATGAAGCCCACAAAACCATGACTCTGTTTTATCTTTCTGTCTCTGTGTCCTCAGAGTCCAGAGGTCAGGTCACAGTGACTCAGCCTGGAGCAGTGAGCTCTGCTGTAGGAGGCTCAGTCACCATCAACTGTAGAACCAGTCAAAAGGTTTATTTCACTCTGGATTTTTTTGTAGGGTACCATGCATTAGCCTGGTACCAACAGAGAGATGGAGAAAAACCTAAACTCCTCATTTCTGATGCTTCCACTCGAGCATCAGGGATTCCAGATCGTTTTACAGGCAGTGGATCAAACTCTGACTTCACTCTGAGCATCAGTGGAGTCCAGGCTGAAGATGCAGCAGTTTACTACTGTCAGAGTTTTCACAGTGGTGTGTTCACACAGTGAAAAAGCGTCGTACAAAAACCTCCCTCAGTCAAAGTGAACAGAAACTGAACTGACTGCTGCAGCTGGAAGATACTGATACAGTTCACTGAGATCACACCATTTTCTTTTTTAATAAACTGTGAGCAAACATAAAATACAGCCACAACAGAAGAATAATCAAACTAAATGAAACTCAATCTCTGATGAACAGGTTTTTCTTAAACAATCACAGTCTGACGTTGTTCTGTTCTCACACCATCATCAAGTCAGAGATGTTGCTCAGTCTGCTCTTTTACAGCTCAACACAATGTTTAGCTCCAGGAAGTTTTTACTTTGTTCACCATGTTTACTTCCACTTCATACATTAGCTTAGTTTTACCTGAGAACTGTTGGTGATGACTGTTTCCACCTCTGTTGGTGAGACTCTGATCAGATGATTGAAATGTTGGTGTTTCTACTGATTTCAGCAGTGAAGAGACTGATGGACACGACAGAATAAGACGTTTATATTTCATCAGTAATAAACATTTAGTGTTAGATAATTGGACCAAGAAATGTCTGCATGAAATGATACTTGTGAACTGTTTATAGACATGGTGGATGAGGTTTATGTTTTAATGTGTGTGCGTCCTCAGTGAGAGTGTGTGTGTGTGTGTGTGTGTGTGTGTGTTTGTGCGTGTGGCCTCAGTGAACTGTATCAGTCTCTGCAGTTTCTGTCTCCCTCTATGCTGATGATACAACTTTATGTTTCTAAAAGCAGAATTAATTTGATGAGCATTTAATTATTTCCTGGATATGCTAAATTTACAAAAATGAAAGAAAATGAACAAAGATGTCAGAAAGAAAGACAGAACATGAGAAACAGAAAGAGGTACAGAGAGCAGAGTAACAGCAGTTTAGTCAGAGCATTTCCATAGAGAGCCACTTTGCATCAGCAGCACCATGCTCCAGTGCTCTGGGAGAGTTTATAGTCCTGAGAGTTGAAGACTGGATGACTGACAGCTGTCCTTCATGACAACACAAGACACAGAAATCCTCCTCATCAAAAACATGACTTTGGTCTCCGTCCTCATCTGGACTCTCCTCTGCTTCACTCAGGGTGAGGAAAATCTTTTTTCTGTCATGTGAAAATCATTTGGAGTGAAGCTGAGTTTCACCTCAACATCTAATGTTTCTTCTCTCTCCTCAGGATCTGTTGGACAAAATGTTGTCCTGACTCAGCCCGCAGCCAAATCAGTGCAAAATGGACAGACCGTCTCCATTGACTGTAAAGCCAGTTCAAGAGTTTCTCACTATTCTGGTTCAGAATACTACCTAGCCTGGTACCATCAGAAAACTGGAGAAGCTCCCAAGGCTCTGATCTACTTAACATCAAGAAAGTTTTCTGGAATCTCCTCCAGATTCAGTGGAGGTGGAGCGGGAAATGGAGTTGACTTCACTCTGAGCATCAGTGGAGTCCAGGCTGAAGATTCAGGAGTTTACTACTGTCAGAGTCATCACAGTATCAACAGTCAGGGTGTGTTCACACAGTGAAAAAGTGTCGTACAAAAACCTCCCTCAGTGAAACTGAACAGACTGCTGCAGCTGGAAGATACTGCAGAGACTGATACAGTTCACTGAGGACACACACACACACACACACACACACACACTCACTCACACTAATATTGTCTCCATCAGTTTTCCTCTATAACTTCAAACAGTCCATCTGCCGCCTTAACAACCTGAAAGTTTCCTCACATGAAGAATGACAGCTGTGGAGTAATAAACATTCATGATATGAAGTCAAAGACACCCAGATTATATAATACTACCACCAACAGCATTACATGATTGTGTAAACATTAGATAGCAGTTTAGGAGAAGCTCTGAGACACATTGTATGAAGAACGTCTGACAGTGAATAAAAACTGTTGGACTCATGTGACATTGTTGATTCTTCAGAGAAAACACAAAGCAGAAGACAGTCTGTCCACAGGTTCAACAGAGTTCATATATGAAGGACATCATCGTCATGGAAACCTGTTAATCTTCTTCAAATGACCATGTACATGTGCAGCTCCCTCCAGGGTTCAGGATGTGACTGCTTCACTGAGACACTGTCTGATCGTACTGAGAGAGTCTCATTGAATCATGAAGCAACGACAGTGCTTTGGGAAAACTGAACAACACAGGAGACATGTGTCGCTTTAATAGAATAAACAATTATTTTCACCTGTGTGATCAAAGTGACTTTATTGTCATTAGTAAACATTAAACACAATGGGCCGGATTTACTAAGATCCCAGATAGCGGGCGCTATATTGTTTGCTCCCGCTATAATATTGCGAGTTTGGTTAGTGCACGCAAAACAGATGATCTACTAAGAGTAACCCGCTAAATGAAAACACGTGCAAACCGCAATATGTAAATGAGGGTTTTGCGCGTCGTAATCGTTTCCGCCATGGAGAGAGTGGACAGAGAGCTGGACGGACGAAGGGACAGAATGACATTTGATCCGATGCTACAATGACAGCACGTGTGTTCATCTCTCTCGCGCTCTGTTTAGATAAATAAACAAAAATCGCTACAGGGCCCAACTCGTCATATAGTGACGAACAGGCAGCAGCTGCAGCGACAATCACACACCTATATTATTATTACTATAGATTAATAGAGAGCTCAGGTGGGACACACGGATCTAAACACTCTGACCACAGACCAGAGGGATCAAAGACGGGTGAAGGCAACGGTGACGTGTCTCAGTCCGGGACTGAGAGACGGAGCTGAGCAGCCAGGTACTGGAGAAGAGAGGAGAGGAGAGGAGCACACTGCAGGACAGACGTGCCCCGTGCGTAACGGCGCGTAAAAGACTTTTAACACGGCTGAAAAACTGTTACAGAATTACCCAGACGTGAGGAAATGCAGAGATGTAAGATCACGGGGCTCTGACAGGTATCAAACCAATAAACGCATACGTTTTGGCAAAGTTGTATCAGTTAGTACATGGTTTTCAGACGTGGTGAATAAAGACGCAAAAACAGCCACCGCAATCTCTTCCTGGTTTGGTAAATCACATTGCAAGCGCTAAATAAATCTATTTGCATCTACTCCTCCCAGTATTTAGCACGTTCTGGCTGAAACGCCCATATTTACATATTCATCAAGGCAAACACGCTAAATGGATCGCACGTGCTATTCTGCCCGTGTGAGGGACGCAATCCTCGGTGCGTCCGGTTAGTAGATCAGGTTCCACATGTGTTTGCGCGTGCAATCACGTTTGCACACGTTTTAATACACGCAAACCTTTAGTAAATCCGGCCCAATGTCAGTAGAAGCTCCCAGCATTATTGACATATACAGTGTTGAAACTGTAAAGAAAGACGGAAGGCTGCTGAGTGTGTGCAGGCTTACTGGGTCTCTCTCTATGCTGATGATACATGACTTTATATTTCTAAAAGCAGAATTAATTTGATGAGCATTTAATTATCTCCTGGATATGCTGAAATTACAAACATGAAATGAAATGAACAAAGATGTCAGAAAGAAAGACAGAACATGAGAAACAGAAAGAGATACAGAGAGCAGAGTAACAGCAGTTTAGTCAGAGTATTTCCATAGAGAGCCACTTTGCATCAGCAGCACCATGCTCCAGTGCTCTGGGAGAGTTTATAGTCCTGAGAGTTGAAGACTGGATGACTGACAGCTGTCCTTCATGACAACACAAGACACAGAAATCCTCCTCATCAAAAACATGACTTTGGTCTCCGTCCTCATCTGGACTCTCCTCTGCTGCTGCTTCACAGGTAAAATCCAGAGAATCCAACTCCTCTATCAACATTTGTCCCTCTGAAATGAAGCCCACAAAACCATGACTCTGTTTTATCTTTCTGTCTCTGTGTCCTCAGAGTCCAGAGGTCAGGTCACAGTGACTCAGCCTGGAGCAGTGAGCTCTGCTGTAGGAGGCTCAGTCACCATCAGATGTAGCGTCAGTCGTCAGGTTGAGAGCTGCAGCAGTGCTTATTGTTTAGCCTGGTACCAACAAAAAGATGGAGAAACTCCCAAACTACTAATCCGCTACACTAATGAACGAATGTCAGGAATTCCAGGTCGTTTTACAGGGAGTGGGTCTGGAACTGACTTCACTCTGAGCATCAGTGGAGTCCAGGCTGAAGATTCAGGAATTTACTACTGCCAGAGCCGCCACTATTTCAACAGTCTGTATTGGTTGACACAGTGAAAAAGCATCGTACAAAAACCTCCCTCAGTCAAAGTGAACAGAAACTGAACTGACTGCTGCAGCTGGAAGATACTGCAGAGACTGATACAGTTCACTGAGGACACACACACACACACGCTTGCATTTGATTCTAAAGCTTTAAATAAAATATCCCCAAACTGTGTTGATACCTATGCACCCTGAAGCCCAAAATTGGTATTTCACAATGTTTTTTTGGCAGAAATACCAACACAATCATAATCATAATCTGAATCACAAAAAACCCCATATGACATACAAAAAACTGTCAGGGAATAAAACATAACTTTGGCCACAATCAGTAGATCAACATTTTCAGGAGGAACCTTTGTAATGTCTGACACTTTCAGTTTTTCCACCAAAGACAGAATCTTTCTTATTTTCACTCAGGGACTGATCAGGTTAAGATCAAATAGTTTTTACTTGCAGAAAAAAAAGGAAATTTAGACTAGAGAGGATCGAGGATGGAGCCCTGTGGGACTCCAGGGATAGTTTTCATAGTAGCGGACAAATATTTTGTGAGAAATGAGAACAAAGTGTGAAAAAAAAATCATCGACTGATTAACACTGTGAGACAAGAAGAACGTGCTGTTTATTCATTACTATACATGAGCTGACAGTATCAGTGGCTTCACTTCATTATATACTCTATATTTACTTGACAAAATATCCAGAGGTTTTATCTCCATGAGGTTGATTGAATGAGTCAGTTTTTTCTGCAGTGAGGACAGAGCATGTGTTGAGGACAGCTCCAGTTGAGTGACTCTGTGTGTTTGCATATGTGTCCTTCCTCTATGCTCCCAGCCGTTAAGAGGCCAGTGTTGATCAGTGTGTGTCCAGGCCTTTCACAGCCACTGACACCACAGCAGCTCAATGATGATGTCCGTGACTCTACTGCTGGCCACCCTCCTCATCAAAAACATGACTTTGGTCTCCGTCCTCATCTGGACTCTCCTCTGCTGCTGCTTCACAGGTAAAGTCCAGAGAATCCAACTCCTCTATCAACATCTGTCCCTCTGAAATGAAGCCCACAAAACCATGACTCTGTTTTATCTTTCTGTCTCTGTGTCCTCAGAGTCCAGAGGTCAGATCACGCTGATTCAGTCTGGAGCAGTGAGATCTGCTGTAGGAGGCTCAGTCACCATCAACTGTAGAACCAGTCAGGATGTTTATAGCTCAAACCATTTAGACTGGTACCAACAGAGAGTTGGAGAAAAACCTAAACTTCTCATTTACGGTGGTTCGACTCGAGCATCAGGGATTCCAGGTCGTTTTACAGGCAGTGGATCAAACTCTGACTTCACTCTGAGCATCAGTGGAGTCCAGGCTGAAGATGCAGCAGTTTACTACTGTCAGAGTTATCACAGGATAAATGGTCAGCATGTGTTCACACAGTGAAAAAGCGTGGTACAAAAACCTCCCTCGGCTGCAGAGGAACTGATTTGACTCAAATGCTGCAGCTGAAACTAAAACAACACAAGCTGAACTAAAACATAGTCAATAATAATCCACTTTGAACTTGGACTTATTTGTCAATTAATTAATTGTAAATTGTTATTAGCATACAATTTCATATCATATACTGTATACATTCATATCTTCGCAGATAAAATGACCTATTATTGGACTCTGATTTGTTTTGTATTGCACAGAATAAGGAGGAATTAATTCAGTTTTTTTCATTTCTTCACTGTGTGTCTTAATGGTTCAGCTCATCAGCAGAAATATGTAAATATAAATGATTGAGAAAACACTCTAGTAACAACTGAAGAGGCACATCAAGGCATCATATTGATAATGAACAATCATTCAACCATGAATCAATCAATGATGATAAGTTCTTACATTACAGGACAAACTTACTTTCTCCCTGAACTCATCAGACAGGAAGAAGTCGTCATGGAAACATTAAATGAAAATACATGAAAACAAGTGATGTGATGATCAGATTTTTATTATGTGTAAAAACAGAAACAACATTGAAACACTGAGAGAAGCTGGTAAATATTGTTAATGAAACATGTGAAATCAGAGAGAGAGAGCAGGAGCAGAGTAAAACCAGTATCAGAGTCCCAGTGAGTCAGCTCAGGACTGGGGACACTGGTCTCTCCTCAGAGTCTCTGAGAGCGGAGACTGGGAGCCCTGGGTGGCCTCACAGGTCACAGAGCCCAGCTTCCTCCACTGGTCTGCAGGGAGCCTCAGGGTGCTGCTCCAGCTGTAGAGGCCGTCCTTCCCCAGCACCCCGGGGCTCCTGCTCTCCTCCCAGCTGCTGCTGCTGCTGCCGTCCACCTTCCAGACCAGACTCCAGTCTGAGGGGAAGCCCTTGTTGGCCAGGCACATGAGCGTGGCCTTCCCCTGCTGCTGCAGCTCCTCACTGGAGGGGGGCAGCACCGTCAGGGTGGGGCCGGGTATCACCTATAGGAGGACACAGAGCACAACGTGTCAATCCAACAGCAGCCACTTGGACACCTTTACTGTGTGAGAGCTGCTTTTGTCCTTGAAGGAGTTTCTGTCAGATGTTTTTCTGCTCCACCAGTCACTCACTCACTCACACATTGTTTCACTTCCCTTTAAAAACCTCTCATGCACATCAGCACAGAAAGAGTCCTCATATGAGTCAAATATATCAACGTACACTGAACTGAAGAAGCTGATTTTACATTTCAACTGCTGCATTTACTGCACTTTATATTACAAAAATTTAAACATCAGACATCTATGAATCCAGAAGAAACCAACAGCCTCAGAAAACTTCAGTCTCACTGTTCACAATCATTTCAACTCAACTTCCAAACTGTTTCAAATGTAAAGACTAAATGTAACCAAACACATTTTTTACAGCAGGAATTTTTGTTCTTGAATGTTTCCTGCTCTTCACATTGTTCACATTTCACTAATGAAGTGGAACATGTGAAAAGAAAAGTGGAGTGAAGCTGCTCTGAGTTCAGCTTCATGTGTTAAACAGGAGAAATGAAGAATCAAACAGATTTTACAGTGATCTGGATCAGCCCAGTGGAAATTTATATCTGCTCCAAATGTTCACTGACAGAAATTAGAAGCTGAACTGATGAGACAATATTGAAGATTTGATGAGAAACTTACTTCCAACATCCAGTCTGGTTCCTCCACCAAAAGTCCACCACAGTGATACAAAGTGACTGAGTGGTCGTACAAAAAACCTCTCAGTGTAGAGAGACACGGCTCTGACTCTGTCTGACTCAACTACAACTACAAGTCCTCAAGTTTCTGTCGTCCAAACATCTGATGACATGATTTCTATTATGGACCAAAACACTGATAATGTGCTGATTTATAATTTACACTTTAAAGACAAAACTCTAGTTTCTGATGTCAACAGAAAATTCAGGGGAAAAAAAGTGTAAATGAAGACGTGAAATAACATATTTAGATTCTAGATAAAAAAAAACAAAGAGTGATTGGATAAAATACATGAAAAATTGAACTTACTTCCAACATCCAGTCTGGTTCCTCCACCGAACGTGTACCACAGTGATACAAAGTGACTGAGCCGTCGTACAAAAACCTCTCACTGTACAGAGACACGGCTCTCTGACTCTGACAACAACAAACTCTAATAAATCACTTCCTGTTTTTTTCAAAATGTTGAAAATTAACAATTGATAATATTTCTCTGAATTATAATTGTTTTTAAATATTTTAATTTTTCAATATATTTCCAACTAAAGGTGGTCTTTCTAGCATTAGATACAAACAGACAAAATTTGGTTTTATAATAAATGTATTGGTAGATCTGAATGAAAATTCACAAAAGCACATTCAGTGTCAGCTTTTCAATCAATATCCTAATCAATTCATTGATCTATTGATCATCAGCATCATCAGACTGATCCCAGTCCCTGTTGGAGTCA